>NW_009601993.1:27046-66055 GCF_000690535.1 Cariama cristata | reverse complement strand
GCCCTGGAATTGTTCAAGGCCAGGGCTTTGAGCAACCTGGTCTAGTGGAAGGTGTCCCTGCCCATGGCAGGGCAGTTGGAATTAGATGGTTTTTAAGTTCCCTTCCAACCAAACCGTTCTATGGTTTTATGATTCTATGATGACTTACTGTCAACAGACAAGTTTGAGTATGTTTCAAGTGTATTCTGTTAAACAGGAGACAAAAATTAACTCAGTACACCATCTTTTTGCTCATAGAGTAAGACGACATGAGTTTTAAGGCAGTGATGGTCAAATAGACATCTTGTAAACATACTCTCTCATTTTCCCCTCTGTATCTTACATGTTAATTCCCTAGCTGTGCCCTTCCTCATTAAATTTCATCATAGAAAATGGACCAAGCACTTTTTAGGTCACCCTGAAATTTTAGCCTGTAACCAAGTCTTTGAACATCCTGTTATATACTTTCTACCTTAGCGGTTATCCCACAGAACCACACTATTATTTCAGGTTGAAGGTAATAAGCTACTTCCTTGTTAGTACTCTAAGCACGTGATTTGGAGGTCACAGAGCAAGTTGACACATGAAATTGCTAAATGTAAAAATTGAACAAGTTGGTACTGTTTTATCTTGGTATTCTGATCAGATCTGTACACAAAAGTCTCACTAGCCAACAGCTCCAAACTGCTAACCTTCCCAAAGGGTTGCATCAGGATTTAGTGACAGCATTCATTAAAGTCAACAGAAAGTATTTGGTACATAGACTCACTGAAATCAGTGGAGTGTCCTTGTGGTATATAAGTTGACTTTGCAAAAGGAAGTCAAGTCAACCAAAATTGCATAGGTAAATCCTAAAGACCCTGAACTTTTAGAGAAAGGTGGTCATGCTTTTATCACTGTTATGTAATAGAGTCAAACTACTATTGGAACTCTTGGGAATAAAACCCTGTCTGGGTTGGAATTACTGAGGCTTCTATTTGTAGAGTTCTCAAATTCTTCTCTTGTTTGAACCACCAGCTTTCCTGTTCTCTTTTCTGGTCCAATGTTCAGAAGCACAAAGCATTTCCGTGAAAGACACAGATTTTCTGAAAGTTCTAATGGTTCAAGAGGTCCCAATTTCTTCTAAAAGTTTTACTTTTGCAGCTGAAAACTTCCTCCCTGTCTCAAAATCATTTTCTTCTAGGGAAGACTCTCATAAGCCTGTGATTAAATGCAGTCTACTGCCTAGTCATGACTAGCGCTGTTCACAACACCGGTTGTAGGAATAAGGAAAAAAATCTGTGGTCCACCAAAGAGTTAGGTTGCAGTTGATTCCTTAGAGGTAGCGAACTCAGATGTTAACAAACATTTCAAAGGTCACTAAGGCACTTCAATAATTGCTCTGAAGGTGAAGATTCAAGACTTCTTAAACAGATTAGTGTTTTATATATTTTAGAACCTGCTTATATTTCTGTAGTTTTTGTCTTCAATTGGGCACTTTCTATTCCCACTTTAACTGAGACATAAATCTGCATGTACAATCAACACCCTTCCCACACCTTTCATTATTTAATGTACTATCTGAAGTATTGCTATATGCTTTTGATAGGCAACACATCGATTTGTACTGTTTCTTCTGCTATGTTACATGAAAACCTGATTATCTACAGCCATCAGTCCCACTACAATAGAGCCCTGGAGTATGATTAAATTTTTGTAGAGTAAGCTACTTGCAAATCAGCTCTTAAATTTACAGTACTACCTTGGATATGACTTAACTAGAAGAATGAGTTGTCTTGAACCACAGAACGTCTTTGTTATCAGATCCCAGGCTAAGCAGTGGGCTCTCTTACTCTTAGGGACCCTGTTGACATTAATGTGGCTATACTCACATTGCAGATGGCTAGTACCAAACAGAACTGAAATAGAAGGAAACAGAGGGAGGGCAAAATCTGAGCAGTCAGAAACATCAAATTACTTCTTCCTGCCCATTCATAGCTTTTTCCTGACCCCAGTGCAGTCAATGGGATTTTTGCCAATTAATTTCAAAAGGAGGAGAATCTGGGTTGGATTGAGGTTTCCTGCATCTGCCCACAGCAACACAGCTGCATTCCAGACCACTCTCAGGAAGCAAAAAAAAAGGGCAAATTCCCAGTTACTGTGGCAACAGGAGGGATGGTTGTCTTTGCTATCATGTAATTTTGAAATTTAGTAGTTGTTTTGTGCCACGACATGTGTTTCTCTCCTCTGTCAAATTAATGTTTTCTTCCCATGCGGAAGGCCCGTCAGGGAAGAGCATAGAAGAAAACCATCAACACAAACAGCCCCCAGAAGTCTTTTCACATTTCCCACCTCACATCTGCCGTAATGGCAAAATCATGTTTGCAAACAAGAAGGAAAAACTACCTTAAACATGTACTTCCCAAACCACAGAGAACTAGTTCAGCCTGCTCTGTGAATGCCTCTCAATGCATGTGAGAGATGACTGGCAACAAACTGCCTCAGAAGAATGTGAAGACCTCTACTATGGAGAGCATCAGCTAAAGGTTGCACAGATTGTCCAAATCTGACTGCTTTTATCTTCCTTTCTTACCCTTTCCTCCACTAAGATCCTTGCTGTTGTAGTCCTTGGACTCGTTGACCATTTAATTAAGGGCTGTAAACACCCAGTGAGACTTAGGGCAGGGTTTGACAGCTTCAGGAAAGCAGTTGCATATATAAAATATGACTGATGATGCCCTAAGGACTAGCACAGACAGTCAAACCAAATGGTGATGCAAGTGAATTTCTCTTCCCTTCCACCTTGTGTTCTTTGTTTTACAGGAGGCAGTTCCCATGCTGACAGGCAGGCAGCCCTCTCTACAAAGTAAGAAGGCAACAAAACCTGCCTCTGCAGCCAAGGACAGAGAAGAGACTGGAAACATATGTTCTTTGTGTCTGGGATGATTCAGTTTAGGTAGACTACCTGGGTCAAAGCCCAGATGGTGTAAACTGCTGAATCTCAGAGTTTACATCAGCTGAGACTCTAGTTTAATAAGTATATTTTAATTAAACTTCTGAATTGTTCTGATATTCTTTGTAAAAAAAAACCCCAAACCTCCAAACAACCTCCATGGGGAAACTGAGGAAGGAAAACCTGATGTGACTTCCTTAAAGTAGTGGTGTGAGTCACCGTCAGAGTTCAGGCGGAAGCCCACATCCCCTGAGCATCAGTACAATACAACTGATGCAAAGGCAAGCCCTAAAGTTTATTGAGCTAAAACAACAGCTTAAGAAGGTCTGAACTGCCCTGTCCACTTCTGTGAATTGTTATCTGAAAGGCTCAGGGCTGATACCTTAAAAGACAACATTATTAATTAATCACTGAACAAAGTGTGCTGGAAATGGGCAGTAACACTATTCTGGAGCTCAGGACATTGTACTAGAGACAGAAAGCAGTGAGCTTTGAAGAGCACTTGAGAGAAAAGCACACTGAAGCTGCATATGAGGTAACTGCTCTTCCAGCAAGAGCTAAACACAGGAAGACAGAGAAAATACTGGAGCCTCGGTGATGCAAGCTCAGCACTGCTAGTAGGTGAGATTCAAATGTCTTGGGGGCATTCAAGCCAAAGGGATTCCTCAGTGAATTTACAACTGTGCCATCTGTCCCTTATAGTTGGAGCTTATTTCGTAGATGGTTTTTGGAAGAGAAATAATACCATCTTTCTCCCTCAGTTTAACCCTACTAGTGATTAGCATGAATGCCAAAACATTCAACACAGTAGATATGACAGCAAAAAAAACCAACCCCAAACCACCCAAACAAAACACCGTGTCACTTACTCATGGTACCTTTTCTGTGGTATTATCTTAAGCTGAAGCCATTAAGGAAAGGGTCTCTACTTGGTTTGATTTTGTTACACAGTGTTCATTCCACCCATTTTCTAGCAGATCTATCAAGCCCCAAGAGCAGCACAGCTGCAATGTGACTCAGCTTCAGAAGAGCGGACAGGACTCGTCAGAGCTGGTTAGTAAACTAGTCTCCAGCACCTGAGGGGGTTGAGATGGTTCTGCAGAAGATATGTTTGTAGGCAGTAGGATAAGCAAGACATGGAATCACATAGGTAGGTACAGTAAGTATACCAGGAGTTTCTTCCCACATGACATACATGACAGATCAGCATGTCAACCAATGAAGTGGGTATGACATCTTAGTAGAGGATGTCTGCAAGCTATTTGGCTTTGAAAATACATTCTCACTTGTCATGTGAATAAAGATTGAAATTTAGAAACATCAAGAAATACAATAGAGCTTAAAAAATATGGTACCTGCAATTGTGCAAAAGTAAATACAACAGCCTACTGGAAAAGAAAAATGAATGTGATTTATGAAACACAAAAGGCCAGAGCATAAGCTCCACAACTCTCCTGGGTGGGGGCATGCATCCAAGTGTTTTTACTGGCTTCGGGGTGGGGTAGGTGCTCTTTACCATCTGTACCCAGAGGCTGTTTGCTTCCTCATGAGAGGATGGCAGCAAAGAGACCCTTCACTTCCATAGTCAGAGAGGCCTGTGGTGGGGAAACCAAGGTACAGCACTGGATAGTACACCAAAGCTAGAAGAATAATTAATTTGGCATTCATAGATGCAGGCCACAGGTGCTAAGAAGAATACTGCTGTCAACAGCCTGCTCTAGATGGGGCACGTATGTCAGAAGAATAGGCAAATAAACTTCATGGAGTGACCTGTTTGCTTGGTCTCTGCTATTCTTTTGTGCAGAGACTTTGGTTAGCATGACCATTGTCCCCAGTACATGGCCAAAATCTGTCCACAAACTTCCTTCACATCCTGAGCAATTCCTTTCAACAGAGGCGTAATTCTACTGTTCAACACTAGGCACTACAGACATCTGTTCCCTAGCCTGGTCTGTCACGTAAGAAAAAAGGATAACGTGACCCAAAGCCACAACGTCACAGAGAATGTGCTGTGTACTAGAGACTACTCAGCAACCACTACCCTTAGACCTGACAATTGGAACCAATGGCATTGAAGGCACTGTATTCATTAACAGTTTGGAAAAGAAATAGGTAACAAGTTAGTTTTTTAATAGTATGTAATTCTGTCATTAACAGTGAATGTGAGAAACTCTAGACAACTTGTCAGATGTAAGAGAACTAATTTTATAAACCATGTCTTACAAAACTCACCTTATTAAACTGAACAGGAAGAACTGAAAGCAAGCTGAAGATATGTTATCTTACAGTTCTTAACATCACCACCCATAAAAGGAGCTTGTTAGCTCAAATGTGGATTGACCCCACGCCACAGCACATGCAATGAATCTACATCTGACATATTCCACAACTCCTTTACCAAAGCAGCATCATTTTTTGTGTTAATTAAAAAGGAAAAACTTCAGATCTGCTAGTAACCAAGGCAAGTTCTCATCATGCTACCTTACCACTATGGCTGCACTTTTCTTTAATAGGTATGTCTCTAAGGAAATGTGACAGACATGATCCAGTTCCCACTGAAGTCAAGGGAAAGTCTCCTGGTGACTTCAGTGGAGTTGTGTGCA
Organism: Cariama cristata; assembly: GCF_000690535.1. Lineage (NCBI taxonomy): Eukaryota > Metazoa > Chordata > Aves > Cariamiformes > Cariamidae > Cariama > Cariama cristata. Next base: position 60,541 of record NW_009601993.1, on the reverse strand, counting down.
ACCCAGTCCTTGGCCTCCCTACTCAGATGTCATATAAATATACCAACCAGATCCCATGGTAGTAGTGGTTTGTTGTTTGTTTGTTTGTTTGTTTGTTTGTTTGTTTTTAATAGGGAATTCTGTCTACAAATAAATTAATTTGGATCACCAGATACCACCTTCCATTTATTACATGCCACAGAGCAGTAAATTTTGGACATGAATAATAAATTCATTTCTGAGTGATTACTGAGATTAAATTGTGAAAGTAAGCTTACACCCTATGAAGAAATCAGCATAAAAATCAAAATAACCTGATTTGGGGAAAGTCTGAGCAAGTCACTCTGATGACTCCTTCAAGTCCAGATACCTAAGTTTCATGAATACAACCCAATATTAATGACCTCACTTTTTTTTTTTTCTAAAAGAACTTAAATGTTCTGGCAGCAACAGGCAGTAGTGTTTACTCCCCAAAAGGTCATAAGGATCTGATAGAAATCTTGCTTTACTCTGGAGACACAACTTTGCCATGTCCAATCTTCCTATTACTAGAACATATGTTTCTGATTGGATCATTGCATGGATTTTGCTTGGTTGGTAGGAAGGGTGATCTCTAGGGAAATGTTTCATGTCTTCTCTTCCAAAATCAAGCTAGGAAAATACACATTTCTGTAATGAAATCTAAGAGTAGAGCCAGTGTCCATGAGCTGTGTAACTGTCTAAAGGTTCCAAGTCTGACATTTCCCAAGTGCACAACCTGCAATGATAACTGCTGGGTGCTACACAGCTTGTATTGGTAAAAGAGGAGGTGGAAGGAGAAGATTCAAGAAAGCTAATGAAAGTAGGGAATTGCTGCTTTCTTCAAGCCCTTCCTTCTTCAGGATTTCTAATAAGAAGAGACAGTTGGGGAATTCTCACTTTGCACAAATATCATCTCATCTCCGGAACAGAAGCATAAGAGATAATTCCCTTACAAGAAATGTCTGAGAGCTTAATTCCAGCCTGGTAAAAGCAAACACAATTCCACCAATTTCAATGGAGTTACAGATGGCCCACTTAATGTACAACAGGGTTGATTTGGCCCTTCTCCCATACTGTAGCACTGCTTTGCCTAGAAACCTTTGCTTTCAAAGTAATTAACCATGTGTAAGCAGCCTGCAACACTGAATTGCAATTAAATAAATGAATAGGAGACAGGTGTATATTTTAAAACTTATCTCAATAGTGAACTTCCACAGCAAGTATTGATCTTTTTTCTGTTTAATATCAGGATCTTACGTCAGTATCACAGACAAGAAACTGAGGATCTTCAGAACAATACCAATTATTGCACGCGTATTTCTCCCTTCCACAGTTTCCTACAGGCATTAAACTAGAATAATGTACAAGCACAGTGAGAGTCTCAGAAAGAACTTGTTCTTCCTCATAAGCCTTCTCAGCACTAAAGCAGGTGGGCACAGGCTCTCTTGTTAAAAGAACAGAGGGAGAAACAGAAGAAAATCGCTTACTGTTTCGAGGCTTCTCCTCATCCATGCCTTCATCTTCATTTTCTGGGTCAATGTCTTCTGCTTGAGTTATCCAGTCTAAGTATCCCTTCAAATCCTCCTCTAGCTGTTGTTTTTCCCGTAACTTCTGGAAATCACCTCGAGCCTTAGCTTTCTCTCTTTCTTTGGAAAACTCCCTAGCAAGAGGGAGGGAGGGACAGGACATGGGTGAAGGGAAGGAAGAGATTGAAAAACAGTGGGTTAGATTGATTTCCACTAAAAAGTCTCCACATCCTGTGTAGCATACCCATCTTTCTCTATTCTTTCAAGACAGACACATAAATGGAATATCCTTGCTAGATACACATGTAAAACATCTGGAGTGTCCACATTTTTACCACTGATTAGGAAAAGATTAATACCTTTTTTTAATCCTTTAATTCTCAACATTTGATTGATAATTCAAATAAAACACATATGTAACATTTATGTACAATACCATACACTTTCTAATATTCTTTACCACTTGATATTCTCCAACATTTATCCATAAATATCTATATGAATAATGGTTAATTTAATTCAATGATGAACTGTTTGACAATAATCTGACATCTGGAGAGTGAGATGGTGGCTCTAATTTTTAGCCAGGTTTCAATCTGTCTTTAAGATTACATGTGTAATCACAACTAAGTTGGGCTAATTGTAAGTGTAATTAACGGTACTCACAATTCTGTACACATTTAATTATGGGCAATTTCACCCACAGTACTGGACAATATATTTAAAAATTCAGACCTCAATGTTTTACTGCAGACTTCCAGTATTCAAGGCTGTTATCTGACATGAAACATGTTTTTCCAAATCTCAAGTTTGGTAGACAAACATGATAAATTGTGGGTAGACAAAACTAATAGATTCTACTAGAAAGTGAACTAGGGTAGACATTTGATAGTTTAACAAAACACCACTATTGGGAATATAGGCTTAAAACACAGGGCATAGGAACAAGAATTCTGTGTTGCTTATTTATGAACCTAGGTGCTTGCTTTACCTTCTTTTTGGCTGTGGTGTTGTTTCTTCCTCTCTTTCAGAGAAAGCTACACTACATTATTTTTTTTTCTCGAAATGCTGACCTACCTCTGTTTAGAGACTCTCCTGTCATTCTAAACCAGTTTTTAATGCTTGTATTTTAAAAAGTAAGCTTAAAGATTGTGAAAAGTGCTGGACCAAGAGTACTTAAGCAGTAAGTCTTTTATCTGCTGAAGTAGATCACTACATAAGGCACACACAGCAGATAATATGGCCCACTGTTTCCAGAAATGAGAGGCAGTCATTCTCTCCAATGCATTATCCATTACCCTTGCTGATGACTGTCAGCAATGAGTGGATTTTAAAAAAAACCCCACCTAATATTTGTCTTAGGTTTGCTCCTGCAAAAATAGGAAACCTACCACTAACTTTGGTGGGATAATATTAGGATTACGAAAATCCTACCCAAATTGTTAATGAGTGCCATGCGAAGTGACCTCAAGCAACTGAGATGGAAGTGAGTTTCTAACAGTGATGGTGAAGTACTTCCCTCCTGTCTGGTTCAAAACCCACTGAAAAATTTCCATTGACTTCACAGACTTTGGATCAGTCTTTCAATATTATGAGCTGTGCATGAAACCAGCACTGCAGCAGAATGAAAGTAGGATGATGCCTTCTTTCAAGCCAAAGTGTGTGACAAAGTATGCATGTGTGATCTTCACCCCTGTCACATTGCTGAGGGTTCAGCCCATCCCATGGGACTGTGATAATGAAGGTGGAAATGAGGAAGAGAATCATCAGTTTCTCGGATCTGAAGGTAGATCACAGTCAACACTGGGACCAAACTTAGCCACAAGGCAGAAACAGCTATTGCAAGTATGGCAAGAATGAAAAATCAAATTTTCTCATGCTGGGAGTGATATTTTTTAATTTAAAATGTAAAACAAACAAACAAACAACCCCCCAACAGTAATAATGAAAACTGTACAAAGAATTTTAGAACGATTCAATCAATAGCAGTTATATTTGCTTCAATAACATCTTTTCTCTGGGTCTGACATAGTGCCTTATCCAACATAATGAATTAACTCTCCGAAAAAAAAATCACTAAATGAAACTATGTATTATTAAGTCTGTTCAACAAATCAAATCCCAATATTTCAACTGTTGGCTCCTAAACTGGTATTTCAGAATCTAGAACAAATGGGTTCAATTTTGAAAGGGACTGAGCCCTCAGCTCCAAGTGAGAACTATTTATATTTGCATGGATATAACTTGCAAGGGGTTGTTTTAGAAACCAAACTGGAAAATTTCATGAAACAGCCCAGCTTACAGAAAGTGAAGTTCCTATGATGCACTGAAGTGGATCATTTATGTTAGATGCATGTAAGGGGCATGCCTACTTGAGTCTTTTCAGTCCCCACTTACTGTCTTTCTCAAACGGGACTTGGGCTGGGAGGAAAGCTGACTAAACCAACATGAGATTTTTAGCATGATGTCTTTACACTGACCCTCTGCATAGGAGTGAACTTGTTACCTAGCTTTTTAATGGGACAACTGAAAATACTGTGATTACCTAGTCTAAACAATCTGCAATTGCATGTTTCTTTCTTTTGTAAAATGTATGATACTCCATATCTCAGATGACTCTCCAAAGATGACAACTTATTTAAATTATCTTAATTCTATGCTCTACTAACATTAAACTACTGAGAACAGGTGGCTCAGGAAATTGTTAATGCAATTCAAACCAACTCCCATGTAGAATGCCAGACTGTACTCTGGCAAATGTAGTTCATGATCAAGAATTACTATCAACGGTCATTTACCATCCCATGTGAAATGAGTTGGTGACCTCAGTCCAGTTCCTGTTGCAGGAAGGTGTTCACGTTACCTCTGCCACCATTGCAATTGGCAGTAAATGGTCATTGCAGCTTCAGCAGGGAGGCCAAGGATCAAATAAACTTTCTGATGGAAGTGCCATCTTGAGTCTGGAGGTGGTCTTCTCAGAAAAGATTGCACTATCATGTCAGGATAAGGTCAACAAAGGCTCACAGAACTACCAAGCAATCCGTCTCTTTTCAGTGAACAAGAGAACATAAGTTTGAGTTGGTGAATCTGGTTGTTTTTACCAGAATTCAGTTTGCTTCACTTTCCTTTACTTGTCCCAGAAAATTATAGGATACATCTGCCAATGGGAATACCAAAAAGCAGAGTATTTTGGAGACATGTTTTCTCTGTGTGAGGTTAGAGTGGGTCAAGAGCATAAATATAAACACCCAGCTCTGTATCGTGTAATTTTACAGAAGAAAAATTCTCTTGCCTATCCTGGTGGTGAGATATAGGCAATTTTAATCTATATCTGATCTCAGTATGGTTTCTTCCATTTACACGATTGATAGAAAGTGAGCAAACCAGCAGAATTCTAGCAGTTCGAAACTCTTGCTTACTACTAAAAGTGCAGCACGAGGCTCCAAACCTCATCTGCCCTGAGAAGCACACCAAGGAACAGGAAGTGTTGGAAGAGCAGATGGAAGACTAGGAAAAAGTCCTGAAAGGTCACAAAGACTACTCCAGGAGGAGCTGCAACCATAGTCAGCCTCCCATTCACTCTGACCTCTTCTTTGGCAGTAGGAGTATCAAAAGCAGCCAACTGGGTTTTCCAGGATCCTCTCAAAGCAGAAGAGACAGTTGTTCTTCTGCCCTCCATTTTGCCCTAGGCAACTGCTTGTTTGGCCTGTGTTCTGAGATTTGGATCACTGCTAGGCAAATTACAAAAGAAATGTGAATCTATATGCTTAGGCATGCAGGCTTGAAAGTTGAACCCAGACTGCCATTTTTTTTTCCTCACTAATGAACTGAAACAGAAAACACAGATGTGAACATCTCTGATCTCAAGAGACCTCTAAGAGGGGTTTCACTGCTCACAGCAATGACTTGGAATCCTTTTGGCTGGGCTTGAGGAGGTCTACTGTGTGATCTGCTGTCTGGATATTTCCTTTGGAATGCATGAATTTTATATTGTGCTCAGTCAAGACAGGAAGACGATTATAGCCCTACACATGAATACTCTGTCATACTATTTAGCTTAGCATGTGACTAGTAAATTCATCAGAAAGAACATGAATGGATGACATACCTGAGGAAAAACAAATTACAAATGAGTTCTTCAGGCAGAGCAGAACTCAGCATTTGATTTTGCAGGTGCAATCAAGGTGTCTTTGTGAGTACAATTAATTACGCTTACATATTCAGAAGTGATTAAAAAAACTAAGCTATTCTGCCATTGACGAAGTCTACCTACACAACATGCTTGGTGAAATTCCTGAAACAGATGAATGAGAAGTAATCAGAGATGTCCAGAACGGATATACAAAGATGCCCAGGAATGCTGCTTTGTATCTACATAGAACAGACAGGTGGATCATCTACATAGATCAGAGTAATAGTAATAGCAAGTTTGTAAAAAAAAGCTGAATCTGTAAAGTGAAGACACTTTACAACTCAGCAGAATTTAGAACTGCTTTAGAAAGTTAATTGTTTAAGAACTGCTTATTTAGCCCAAAGAAAATGTGGGACATTTCTCTCATAATTTGTGTTTTTTTCATGGATGCAAATTCTTAAGTTTCTTCTTACTTTTCTCCAGTTGGGAAAAATTTTGCAGAAACAGTGTAGCTGTCATAACACTGTGAACACAGCCAGAAAGAGTGACTCACAGCTTAAACAAGGTTAATGTCATCTTTGATTTCAGTTCTCTCTACAGACTCTTTCCATCTCTTACCACTAACTGTGGTGGTCTAGCTGCAGTATGTCAGGAGGTGGAAGATCTAAGCTCCAAAACACTTTATTGAGTTGAAAAAACAAAAGAGAGGAAATTCAACTTTTAATTTTGCATGGACACTAATCCAAGTGTTGGAGTTGAATCAGCAGTGCTTCAACAGTATGCACTCCTCAGGGATGGGCTTACAGGCACTGTTTATCCAATCAGATGCTATATAATCTTTAGCCACTGTCCTATATGGTCCTTGAGAGCACCTCTGATAAAACAGATCATTTTCCCTCTGTCAGTTGGTCATCATCCTCTACTACTGCTGACATCCTTACCTGCTGATCAGAGTATCCACCTGGAGAAACGAGGAGTTTACGTTTTAAAATTGTACCTAGAGTATCACTCTCCAGATATCCAAACACAGACTATTGCCTGACACTTCATTACTGGGGATTTTTTCCCACTCCCATTACTGCTTGGAAATCCTTCTTTTTGCAGCAGCTGTCTTAGCGGCATGTCTCTTTCAATGGAGTAATGAAGATAGTAGTAATACCTCCTGTAGATTTGCTGTTACCTGTCTCTTTGCAGGATGGCCAATGATGGATCTTCTTCTCTGGTCCTACCATTGCCCTTCCTATGTGATTGACCCAAGTACTGAGGACATATTTTCTGTAAGACATTAAGTCCTCTCTCCTGCTCAGAGATGACTTTCCCTCTCTTATGATCAAAAGACAAGGGATTTTAGGGCTGCCCACTCAGGCAACAGGCACAGGCTCTGAGCAAATTCATTTAGAGCTCATTAAAGGAGGCAGGGTACTAGAAAGAAAGAAAAAGAGGATGCATAAAAGTCCTCATACCATGTTTATCCATGTACATAGAATGGCAGTAGGCACCCAGTCATGCCCAAATATGGAATTAGAAGCCTAATTCTAGGAGATCTTTTTTTAAAAAATCTTGTGAGGAATGTTCACTGGCTTGATTCCTCTAATTATGTGGCTCCCCAGGGGTAGTAAAGTTTTTAACTACTAGGGACAATATCAATTGTTTTTAATCAAAGCTACTAAAATGATGCTTTGCAGTGCAGCTTATACTGCAGAACTGAAATACAGCTAAATGTCTAGATGTCTTAGGAATACTTAAACACTAGAAGGAGTTCTCCTGCTTCTCTGTTCATCCATAGAAAAGGTCAGAGGGAAATGATCTTTTCTCCCTGCATCATGCTAGGCTTGTAATCCGCAAATAGAGAAGATGTGCTTACTGAAGAAGAAAAGTGCCCAAGACACTTTTCAGGGAAATAGTCTCCCATTAGACTGTGCTTTAGAGATATAGTAATATGAAAATTTCTTATGTGAGAAGACATAATTTGGCAGGAATTGGAATCTCATCCCACAAATGTGAAGGGATTTGTCTCGTACTCTCATTCCTCTTTCAGTCCTGCAGACTCTTCAAAAAATTTTACTATAAACCCCTCCTATGGTGAATGCTATGCTTTGCCCACAGGGGGAGCATAGCATTGTCCTCTTCCCTCAGAGTATAGGTAGAGATTTTAGGTAGAGGAACATGTTATAGGCAAAGAACTGTCTTGTATTCCTTTGATTTAGTCAAAAGACTCCTTCCATGCCATTAGGAATGCCATATTTCGCTATTGGCACAGCAATAGCCTAGGTCTTCTATTAAGGTTCCTGACATCAACCCACCACTGCCCATTGTTTTGGTAACCAGAAAGTAGGAATAGAAATACAAATTTTAAAAAATAAACAATAATAAAATATTTTCCTGGTACTGCTTACCCGCTAAGTACACCGAGAACCAAGTTAAGTACAAAAAATGACCCTATGATGATTAGTGTAACAAAATAGATCCAGGGCCAGTCCCTTCCTATGGCATCATTGACCTGGAAGAGTGGAATGATAATTAGTGAGACAAGCTCAGATTCTGAGCACTGCAAGGCTCCAGCCAAAGAGATCCCAAGTCACCAGCAGTAAGATTTGTCAATAGCCAGTTTTCTGGAAATTTATGACAGGTTGACATTAGTGATTTTGAATGCCCTGAGGTTGAATTTCTTTGTCAGAGAATAAAACCTCCTTTGTTACCTGTATTGTTATTTGCAATGTTTGAACATTTTGTCAAAATATTTGACAGTTGATGGGAAGCTTCCTTGGATTAAGATTTTTAATCCCTCTGAAAGAATCCTGGTGACAGGGAAGAACCCTTATTATGGAGTCTTGCCCTGTAGCATCGGAAAAAGGACACCAAAACTGTCAGCTTACCCGCTCAACACACCAAGAACCAGATTTAGAACGAAAAAGGATCCAAAGATGACCAGACTGACAAAATACACCCATGGTAACTCATAGCCCATAGCGTCCTGCATCTGGAAAGACGAAGGAAAGTTAGAAGACAGAGAGGGAAAGCAGAAATGATTAGGCAAAGGAACAGATGGAAAGGTTTGTAAACAGAGCCTGTGGTTGGTTTACACATAATCACAGCAAGCGTTTCTGTACGTTCTTTCTGATGTGACCACTCCTTTGATTGCTTTTTTTCTTTAGCTGTTTCCTTACAGGCAGGCATTAATATAGGCTGAGATACAACTGTGTGCCATACTAGTACTTCTTTGGATGCTCAAAGTTGGGGACTGTCACTTTCTGGAGGTTACTTACAGCACCACAAGGGTCCATCTTATGATTTCTAAACTTCTAACCACTGCACATATGTATGTCTCTGCTGCCAGTGAAAACATTGCTAGTTTTTGCTAAGCATTGCTGCAGTGCGTTTCAGATCACATTTACTTCCCATGTGTAGCACAGGCACACGTACCTCAGAGAGAAGCGTGTGGTGACTGTGTGCAAATACTGATCTTTCCCTGGCAATGTGCTGGTGACCTTCACAGTTTACCACAGCTAGCATAGTAGCTGTGTGATTTTAAGGAAGCTCCTTTCAAGGGCCACCATATTCTGACCTGGTCAAGTGTTTTCTAAAGCTTTCTCACAGACTTCCTTTCTCTCCTTGAAGACTGAATCTTCCCTTCAAAATGTGATTCCTACACAACTGAATACTCAGAGAATTTGAGACTGTAAACTGAATGACATGAGCATAGGTCTGGCTTTCACACTGCTACAAGCATCTGCAAACGAAGCAGACAGACTATTGTTTTAGCACCAGAATCTGTATTACGTGTAGAGCAACTCTAACGCACACTAAGATATTGTATGTATCCTAAAAGCATCTAGTACACAAGCACTATTTTATCTTCAAATCTCCTTCAAAATTCAAAATTTTGGAAAGCTGTTGGATACCTTAATAGAATCTCACTTTCATGACGGTATCAAAAATATTAGAGTCCCTTCTTCTTTACTTTTCATAAACACTTATCTCCTGAACCAGACATAGCATCATTAAAGAAACAGATGGTGGTTAACATTTTCAGGAGTACTAAAATGATTTATTAATGTAAATTGCAGACTTTAAAGTACCTAGAGGCATAAAGCAGCCTAGGTTCCTTTGTTTTCTGTGCTTTTGAAAATTTTATCATATGTTGTCCTCTCTTTCCAGGAAAATGCTCTCTCCTTTGCAACCTAAGAATTTATTGTGATCACAACAGAAATATTCTTCCATACATGGGCACTGAGACACTCTTCAGGGGAGGCGATCTGACTCAAGATTCATAACAACTTACGAAAGGAATTTCAGACCTTCAGTAAGACAAGGCAGGAGAGTAACATCTAATATAATCAGTTCTTTGTGGATGGAAGTCCATTATCCTTTTTTCTTTCAAAGCACAGTCACTAAAGTCCTTGTCTGGCAATAGTCCACAGTCAATGGGCCAATCCAGAACTCTATCTCAGGGCTCCTTCAACTGCAACTGAACTGAAGGAGGCTCATTAAAAAATGAGGTACAAATCTGTCTTGGTGAAAACAGTTCATCAGCTCCTTTCTCACAGGATTAACACATTTGGTGGTCAGAAGAGAGTACCTGAACACCTAACATGCCATAAACACATTAACCAGTTTCCCCTTTAATACTTTTGTAGAATTGTTCAGTTAGTTTATAAATAATACTAATTGTTCTTTATGATTTGCAAGCCACATTTCATCCCATATGACCAACAATAGACACCTCTTGTGTGAAAAACATGAGTGTTTTAAAGAGAATGAAACATCATGGTATATAAAGATGGAAGCATATCACAGTGGAGAAATCAGGCAGGCAAAATGTAACTGCCCAACCTGGAATTAAGTAAAGAAATTAGACTTAACATCCTCTCTCTTCTATAAAGAACACCACTATCTATATAAAGCAATTGACACAAACAATGAGTATGGATGACTTTGAAAAACTGTCATAAGAATTTACCAACGCAGACACAATGATGACTTGACTTCCCTCTAATTATGATAGATGGTGATAAAAAAGCCTCAGCTGTATGGTATTTATCTATTGACAATTTTTTTTGTCAGCTGGAAAAGTAGAACTTCTCAAAGCTGTAGCACAAGTGAATCCTAAACAGCAAACGCCAGGGTTCCGGGTACAGAATTCAGGTGCGTGTCAGGGTTTCTTTTGTGGTACCCTGGCATGAAGAAATTTCCAGACAGCAAGAAGTTTCCATCGTGGCCTGATAAAGTATATAACTAGACTATAGTGTACTCTGGCTATTCCCAATGCCTGCAAAATTGCATAATGATTGTACCAGCTAGCATCAGCACAAATTAGTCCTGAAAAATAGACCCGCATTCTGGTACACCAAAGCATTTGGGACTTCTCAGACGGAACATTTAGGAGGTCAGCTTTTCATCTCCTTTTTATTGCCCAGTCATATATGTAACAGAAAATATGAAAGGGAGAGACAGTGATAGCTTCTCAAATGTAGAGAAACCATCAGTATTTGACAGACAGATGAGTCTCTCTTTGTTGCTGGACTCCCTATATTTAGTGCTCTCCCATCTCATTTTCTTTAGTAGAAAGCAAGATTATTCCATACATTGTGGCACTAAGCCACAGGGGACAAGAATTTATGTTATGTGTTGATATAACATTAGGTATTTGGTAAATTATGTTAAAAAACTTCTTTGATAAGGAGACAGTACACTGTGAGCTTACTGCTTGTTCTTGAAAAACATCTGCAGGAGAAATGCAGAGATACAGGCTGCTTGGCAGAAGTTGGGGGAAAAAAAAGAAATAGACTTAATCAAAACAGTTACAGCAATGTATCAACATCTAAGAAACATTAATTCTTGGCTAAGATTGTATCCTTCCAAATATCTGGAAATACTTCCTCCAAAATGGAAGCATCCTAGAAGTCCAAGATGGACTGTTGTCAATTCAACAATGCTCCCATGCAGTTACCATTAAAAACCTTGCACCTGTGTTCGAGTGAAACTGCTTCCTGGAAACTTGTCATCTTTCTGCAAATGTAGCTATTAATCACGTGTGTATGCACACACATGTCCTGTTGACTGCAGCTGGAGGCTTTCACTGCAAGTGCAACTTAGGTGTTAGAGCTGATTTTTCCTAATTATGCTATTGAGGTGGAGAAGCTGCAGAGGGTCATGACAAGATCAGAAGGAGCGTTACCATTAGTGCACTACTGAGTGCAGAAAATGAGGTCTGCAAAATGTATTTTGTACCGTTGTCTACAGCAAACAGAAAATGGTTCAGTGATAGGTTACCCCTCTAGGACGGACAGTACAATTCCTGACATACAGCTCAGATCTCTGGTCACTGAGTGCACTACTTCTCCCCAAGTGTTTATATTAACTGTATGAATCTCAACAGAAAAGGTGTATCATCTTCTAAATTTACAGTCCTGAACAAAGACCATTAACCAGTGTAGGTCTGAATTATAATATTCCAGCTACAGTAGTCAAGGCGATTGCAACTTGATGTCAACTTAAGCATGTATGTTGTTAGGTCAGCTGGAAGCACAGCATTGGTAGGAATCTGCAGATTTTAATTTACAGGAATAATTCCGCTTTCTGAGTCAAACTGCCTGACCTTTCACAGCTCACATCTCAACATTCGCATCTCACTACTCTCAACAGTGAGAAAGTTGGTACATTTCTGAACATTAATGCATCATCACCTTATCCTCAGAGATAAGGATCTTTTATTCCTTCTAATGATTTGTTACATACCTTCTCTGGCACCGTGGGGACATCATTTTGGCTCACTGTGTTTCAACTTTCCCGTCTGCAAAGTGGGATACTACCTTGCCTTACTGGGTACTGTCAAAGAAACCACTCTGTCATGACGAAAAGAGGGTATTTCAGTGTATTTGTGGTCTGATAGGCCTTGTGTACTGGGGAAAGAGCTCTTCCTTTGCCAAGCATACTTAATTGCTATAATGACTACAGCATTTCAACGTCTGGTTGAAGGCTTTTCTCTCAATGATACAGATAATCTCTGTCACCGTTTAAGGCCAAATCAGGACAATCTCTTAGACATAACACCAGGATTTTCAGTTCGTAGTTTGCTGATCACAATTACAACCAGCAGTTTCAGTAGGGGCCAAGGAATAAAAGTCTATCTATCTCTACAAATAGACTATTGTGCCTATGTCTTCTAGTTCTTCAGAAGACATAGGTGAAGACATATTGGTAAAGCCACAGGAGGTATGCATGCTTTACTTTAGAGATTTTTTTTTTTTCCCCAGGGATAATAGTCTGGCACATTTTGCAAGTATCTCATTCATTACACAGTCATCATAGTTCAAAGATAATGTTAGAGGTATATTATCTATTAACATAGTGGTTGAGTATCACCAAGCACATAGTGGAGGTCTTTCAGTCGCTTAATGAGAGGGGTAGACACAATCCACTAAATTCTGCTGGCTTTACAATTCACACATCCACACCCTGACACTTTGTGCTAAACATCTTTCAAAAATAACTGAAAGTTACAGGAAAAGTTAAATCCATCATAGAAGGGCAGCCGTCACTGGAAAGCATCAAGCTGAAGAAAAAAAATGAAGTCTGTCTTGTTCAGTGAACAATACTGGAGATCTGCAGCTTAATGGAAAGTAAGTTAGCTAGGATACCAGGGCTAGTCTTCTACTCGAATAAATTGCTAATTAATTTCTAATGACTATAGAATGTTATGATAGCCTTTTTAAAATATAAGTGCTTCAAGTATTCTATAACAAAGTGTATAACTTTTCACAGAGTAACATTAACCAGTAAAATTAAAGGGCAGTAAATTTGGAAATTTTGTGTAGAAATGCTATTTTATGCAGCCTATCTGTGGAATTCACTGCCTCAGCAAATGTTCTAGCCAAGTGTAATGGTTATAGCCAGTAGCAAGACCTATAGTTGAAACCAGGTCTTGTAAAGATATAAATTTGGAGAATATTGGGAGCAGGAGACAGCAGAAAGAAGATGTAGCACTTAATTGTTGCTGAATATATCTTCCTGCTTGAAGTCTTCCTTTTGAAAACCATGTTTTTCAGGAAAAGTACTTAAGCACCTTCTTAACTTTAAGGATGCATAGAAGTCATCAGCTTAGATCAAAGACCAAATTGTAGCCTACTGGCAGGTATGGCTCAGGTGACACATAAAGGGCCATGGATATACTAATGTGAGATTTAGATATTTTATCATTGATCAATTACAAGGTAAAGACGTTTGGATTAAAACATAAATTTTCCTTTTCCTCTCCCTCTTTCCTTCTCTTCCCATGAATATTTGGGTGGATGCATTTCATTCACACACATGCTCATGGAACTACAACTTTAAACTCTGCTTAAACAACACTAGAAACATTTTTTTAATAGGCTGACACACTGTTTTGCACTGTGAGGGAAAAGTATTTTTCCCCCGATTTTTTAGTCGGAACTCAGGTACAAAAATAATTAAAATGAACAGATGATGGAACTTCACTCTTCACAGCTATGGCTGTGTTGACAATATTAAAGAAAAAAAAAATCTGCATTATAGACAGTCAGTAAATCTACATCTCAGGCAAGGGTTACGTGGCCTAGAAAGGAGAGTACTCCTGCTCTTCTGTTATTTCTTTGGCTTCCATTACATCTTCGTGCCGCTTTCACTATAGTTAAAGCTTTGCTTTATTTCTGAAACTACACAGAATGACTAAAATGCTTTGCATTCATACACTCAGGGACCAAAAATGGTCTTATAAACCCCACGTAACCATTCAGAAGTAACTAAGATGGGGTGAATTTCCCAGAAAGCGTCCAGGTAAATTTGTACAGTGAAGAAGCAAAACTTTGAAAAATCTGTTTTTCTCCCTTTCCTCATGATAGATATATTACCTCACCAGAAATAGCTGAGGAACAAAATATTCATCTCAAATGAGAGAAAGGATATTGCTGGCAGCTCCTAAGAACTTCCAACTAACAACTGTAACTAGCAATAACATGATTTTTGAGGTTGCTCTGCAAACAAAAATAAATTATTTGTTCAATGAAACATTCTCTTCTGGTTAACTTCTCAACTGCAGAGCTGATTTGGGCTTAAGAACACTTTGGCTCTGCAGTGCTGGTGATCTTTGCCTTGAAAGCTCTTGCTAGTAGTCAGAGCAGGCAGAGGACTTGTGATGTGAAGGTTTGACTCCTTCCTTTCTCTCAACTTCTCCTTAGAGATCTAAGACATCTGACATCTGTCTCTTTAGTGGTCATGCACTTAAAGAACTTGTAGGTAGGTAATTGGACCATGACACAAATAAACCAACCCCTAAATATGAAAAAATTTAGTTTTGTTGATTAGCTCTGGTAACAAATCCTGCAGTTCTCTAAACAGGACACTGCTTATGTTATGATGTTTTTTTCATGTAATATTTGTGGTAAATATATTACTTATGCATTTTGAAACTTATTGTAAGCCCCACTGCTGTTAATTACTCATTGTTACTCACAATTTCTAACTTTTTCACAAAGCTACAAATGCTTAAAAGAAGCCCTAGAAAGATTTCAATGAGGCGACACAGAACTAAAGGTACAGTAAAAAGGGACACCGTACTAAACTTGACTTTCTATGCATATTAGGCTCCATAAGGACTTTTTCCAACTTGTGGGGCAAACTATAGGATTGCTTCTTTAACACTGAAACCCTACACATCCTAAATCTGCTGATTTATTTGGAACATGAATGGTGTGAGGCTGCTGCATGCCTTATCAATAAAGACATGAAAAAAGCACATTTTAACTTGAGAAATTCCTGGCTAGTCTCCACATACACCTGAAGTAAGTCTATACACAGTATGTATCCATTTGACTTCAACATTCACAGAAGGAGCAAGAAAGGGATCATATTTCCTATTACCCATCATATATCCTTAAAGCTGGATTTAAACTTCGTGCATTATTATCCTAAGGATGAAGATTCCACCTTGCAGATCCTTCAATATTAAAAATCTAATTAGTTGTCTTTGCTTGGTTGATTTTTAATCCAGTTCTCATGTATGTACATAATTTAAGGCATATGAATAATTCTATTAAAGTCAATGGTCAATATTATTGTTACCAGCAGAAATGAACTGATATGCATAAGTGCTTTGCTTGAATGGGATGGGGCACAGGATTGGGAGAAATATATGATAAGGAGCTCATTTTCTGAAATCTCCTGGGAAAAATTAGAAGTTTAGTGTACATAGTGACTAAAAAATGGCAAAAAGATTTAGGCATTTCAGTCTAGACATTCTAGTGCATCATGAGAAGTATTATCATTTATCTTGTTAACCTTAAATACTTTCAGCCTTCCTGAGTCTTTAACACAGGTGATAAGGAGTGGGAATTTAAGGTCTCAGAGCCGACTCAAGGCAAAAGGACAGAGATGGGGGTAAAAAAAATATAAAACTCCAAACCTTATAATAAGCAAAAACATTACAAATAAAATAAACTAGACTTACTTTTATGGACTCAGGAACAACGACTCCAAACCTTATAATAAGCAAAAACATTGCAAATAAAATAAACTAGGCTTACTTTTATGGACTCAGGAACAACAGAAGAAAACTGATTCTGAATGGCTTAAAATATAAGCAAAGGGATCGAGATGTCTTTGCTCTTATTCTGGGTAGAATTTCTTTCTAGAGCACCAACATCCTAATAGTCTAAAAGGGATTCCAAGCCACAGTTACTCCTTATGACTGTTCTGAAATACTCCGCGTTTTGTAGCTGACACTATCAGATGGATGCAAAGGAGAGACTGGAGAGTTCAACCCAGCTTCAGTCTGAACTGATGACACCCTAAGGAAGGAGTAGGACTTGATCGGTTGCTCCTGTTAAAAATCATTTGTTTTGACAATAGTATTTCTTTTATTTTGAAGTACTGAACGAGAAGGCAAATTTTAAGCTCAGTTGCTCTCTCCAAGCACTTGTTTTTAAGGCTTTTCTTACTGTGTTACCTCAATTATGGAATTTCACAAATTCCATATGTGCATTCTATATGTACATGTCGACTTCTATAACCTTTTCTCCGAGTGTCTTCAGGAGAAAGGCAAGACAGAGCTGGATGAAGACAAGTGCACAGGGATCATGAACCAGGGCAAAGAATGCTCCAGACAGATTTTTCTGCTATACAGTTACTGTAGGATAAAAGTAAACAATGTAGGCAAGATTCATCATGCGTAGGCAGTGGGAAGAATAATAAGATTCCTATGTGTACCTTTGTTCCCCAATTGTTCTATATGCTCTGCAGTGATGGAAAGAGCAAATTAAAATTCCACTCTAAGCTAGAAATATTGGCAATTTGTACAGAACTCTCTGCAGGAACTAAGTGGAGCCATTAACTGAGAAAGGATTGCCTCGATGAGGACAAGAGAAACATCAAGGGAAGAGATTAATTTGCAAGTGAACCCTTGAGAAAGAATCAAAGAAACTGCAGCAATGGAAAGTGAGTCCAGAAGAGAGAAGGGGAAGGGGGCAGACAGATCTGAGAAGATGGATCTGCAGAGGTTATTTCTTCACCCTTGGTATCAGGGTACCTGATCTCCCTGACAAGAGGGTGAGGTCTCCAGAACTGACCAAGCTTCCCACAGGACTATAGAGAAGATAAGTGAAAGCAGTGCTTGGCTCAATCTCAGAGCCATAAGAGCACACACACATGTAAAAGATACACCTTGACTGGCTTGAACTTCTTGGGGAGACTGTGTAAAGGCAGGAGTCCTGCAGAAGAGCCCTACCAGTCTGATGCAACCTGTGCAAGAACAAGGCTAGAGCAGAGACCTAGAAGCACCGCCTTATAACCAAGTCAGCTGCTTGATGGCAAAGTGAAAACATGTAAATTAGCTGTTTGAGCTTCTCTGAAATTATACAATCACAGTGCAACACCGTTTCTTTGTTATATCAACTCCCTTCAATGAAGAACACATAAAAGATGTGAAGCAAACAGTATTATTTTTTTTTTTTTTTGTTGCATGCACTATGCAGGAAGTGCATTGCTACCATTAGAATTTGCCAAGCTTATTTCTTTATAACACTGAGTCATACTTTCATCATTCATTAAATACTGACCCCACCTTTTCAAGGCTATGCACACCTTCTCAGCTGGGAAAGACTGTATAAAGTCTGAGATACATATAAACCAACCCAACTTACAACCACGTAGCTCTGGTTTACTGATACTGTATGCTGACACAGAATCCTTCCACTGTTTTTTACCCCCCAGCATATAACCACTGGAGTCCACAACATTACTTCATTCCTTAGTAAAGTTCTGTATACACATTTCAGCTGGTTTTGGTTTCAGTGCACATTGTTTTTTGCAGTCAGCTGTTCTTTAACAGACTTAGCTGTTACGGGAAATATAAGGTCTCTGTCTGAGAGTGGGAAGAGAATTAAAAGTTGCATTGAAATACCAGCAGGTCAAAATGTCTGTGGCACACAATCATTGAGTTGAACTGTTTTTCTACTGCAAGCTATTTCTGTTGAAAATGCTTACTGATCCCATACTTCTACGGCATGCTAGTTTGTGCTGGCTGAAGAGGTAGGGGGACAGTATTGACTTGGGTGAGTTTATTACTGTCTTAATTAAATCTGTAATTTTAAATGGCCTTCACACAAGTTTACTGTACAACTTCAACTGATGGCAAAGGCCACTGGCATTTGACTTCACATTTTTCATTTCAAAATCGAGGGAAAAAAGTTAGGCTCTCCCTTGACTTAAAGAAAACAGTCATGTTAGTGGGTTTTGTTTTCACAACGTTGCAACATATATTAGCAGTAGTTATATTCCAAAGAGACATGGATTATCATGGCAAATTGACTATCTGAAAAGTGGATTTTGCTGACAAAATCTCAGCATATTAGATTTTGTTAGAGCAAGTACCAGTGGGAAATTCCTATAGTCAACTGTACTAGGGGAGGGAAAACAGAAATAATCAGGAAGTTACCATTTATACCTCCTCCCATCCCACCTGTACTCTTTGTGCTTTCTTGTGGGACTTCTCTATTTTTCTGTGAAAACTGGAGAGGTAGCATACCTTTGCAGCATGTTTGGCAATACAGGGATTCTGAACTCCCACTGAAAACATTAGTTACACAGTGAGAATTCCTTACAACAAAGACAAATTATGAGCTCCAATAAGCCTCCTGCTTTACCACCTTACTCTCCAGGTTTAATATGTTAAAAAAAAAAATAATTAATTAAATGTATTTCAATTCAATTCAGCATAGAACGTGTTACCCAAAGGTGAAATACTGAAATCCATTTATTGTCAAGTGATAAAGCAACTCACATTCTAGAGTGCTGGAACTGTTGCACTTGGGAGAATCTAAATAATTTCCTCTAAACTATTCCCTCAAAAATTTGGTTGTTTTTTTTGTTTGTTTGTTTCTTTCTTTCTTTTTTCTCAGTGGTGGCTCAGGTCACTCTCTGTCTGCACTGAGGCTGACCATGTCATACAGACCAGCTGGGAAAGAACAGGCTATACTGTTCTAACCCAGGCAGAGCTCTTAAAGACACTAGGCCCAGAGTAAGCAGGTCTTCAGGACTTTACACAAACATAGCCTGGAGTCTAGTATGCCAAATCCTTGCTCTTGATTCATTCTGTTTGTTGATATAGATGGCTGACAGACTATTTTCCCTACTCAACACCTAAAATCAGTAGTGGCATTACTTTTGCCTTCTTATTACACTACTCTTCTTGGTTCCTGAACAGTAGATCTACTTAGAGGAGTTTCATGTCATGGATCCACCTTCAGTGTTCTGCCAAAGTCAGGTCCCTATACACGTAGCAGCACCCATTAAGGCTCTGCATTCTCTCACATGATCAATTACACGAGTGGGTTAGCTTGTTGCGTGAATTTGCAATTGGCAGAAATGCCATGTAGTGACCTCCAGAAATTGTTTGGACTTGGGTGACTTAATCAGGATTTGAATTCAGGCCTCCAGAGGCAAAAGTCACAGAGCTTTACATGAGTTGCCTTGTTCCCATGTAAGTGTGTATAACTTTTTTTCCCTTTTAAAAGAAAATTGTTGATCTTTGAAAAAGTCATCCAAAAGCCCAGAGGCTATTTAGCCACAGGGCTGATAGTTCTTTCATTATAGCTGCTGCAGCAGTTCCATTTCTCACCGCTGCTCAGTTATTTAAAAACCTTTTCATCTTTTAAAGGTTTTGGAAATTCACTCCAAAAGAATAAAGGGCTGATTTCAAGCATGAAAATATCCCCTAGGATGGTGGGTTTCCAAATCTAAAGATTTCATTTCATATTAGAATTCTAGGCTGTCCCTTCCTGTCTCTGTTTATTTTGTATTTACATTTGCATGGCTGATTATCCAGAAAGGATTTGCTGGCTGGTTTACTGTATTGCTGTTTTATAGCTGCTTCTATTTATCTCAGTGCAGACTGATAGCAGATTCTACCACAAATATCTCAGAACAGCACTGGTTGCTGCATGCACAGGAATACACAAGCCCGTACTGTTCGTCAATTTACACAGTCAATTAAGTCCTTAAAAATAAAGATAACAAAAAACAGTGCTGTAAGCTGTAGATAATCACTACCTTCTTTAATAAGTGAAGGCATGACTGTAAATTTTTTTTTGCACTTGATCAGTACATCCCAGTTTCCTTTGTAGCCAGTTCCCAATCTATGATATTCCTAGAAATCCATTCTACATTATAGATGATGAATCCAGGTTTCAGCTGTGAAATTACACCCAAAATTCTCAAATAAATTGTACAGTATCTAGAACTCATAGCACACAGCTAATAAACTTTTATCTGACAGGCACACTAGCCACTCACAGATATTGTATAAGGTCCATAGGTTCCCTGGAGAAACTACTATCAAAGAGCCTGAATGAGGTGCAACTGCATTATCGGCAGACAAGACTACCCCTTCTCTTTTTCTTGTGAGTCTTATCAGCAACAGCAAGTAGGCAGATCAGCACAATGTCCAGGACTGATTTCTTCCAAATATACTTTAAAAATCCACAGTGTGGATGTTTTGTGGTAAATATTCCCCTGATTGAGTCCTAAACCTTTAATTTTCTACTTCTAGTCACTTTTTATCTTTAGGGAGATGTGCCCAATATTGTTTTTAGCCCTTCGATTTGGGTGTAGTTCAGATGATTGGTGTTAGAAGGAGACAGTTCTAGAGGAGTCCATGGGTGCAGCTAAACTATGATGCTTATGATGGTATGACCACCCATCATACTTAGCCCTCAAGTCCGGCTCTAGGCAGAAACCCCACTGAAATCAATCAATAAAGCCAATATTAGTGGACCAATTCTCTTTGGAGGCAGGAAAGACTTACTATTCACAGTAAGATTGGTGAGGGTTTAGTTGTATTGCACTTTGTCTTGAAAACAAGATGTTGAAACAAATTAAACTCAAAATAAACGTGAGTTTTACAAATAGTCAGTTCTAGAGCCACCGTTTGTGTTCTGACCTTGGGCATATTCCTCTGTCTTTTTCTTTCCCAGGGTCTAGAAAATGAACCAAAGTCTGTTATTTGTGAATTTGTCTAGTGGATAAAGGTCCAAACGTAACAACTCTGAAGATATTTGTTTCAGAAGGCAACGACCATGAGTTCTTGAAAAACTGGTAGTAGGGACCAAGCCTTACTACCCATAGACAGAGTTACTCAAAATCCTAAGTCATATGTAAGTGTCCCAGTAGCATAGCTCTTAATTTTACAGCTCTGGGATAAAAGATTAAAGACAAGAAAGGTCTCTGTGGTGATTAGAGAGCAGCAATTAGGAAATAGTCTAAGGAAGAACAAAAGAAGAAAGACTAGAGAAAGGGCAATAGAAAGACAGAGCTATTAAAGAGGTCCTTCCTACGCAGGAGCACTGGGCAGAGGGTCTCTTTTAACACCTCCCCATAATCAACCCGAAGCAGCTTATTTTTAATGGAGAGTTTCTTTACATATAGAAGAAGAGGATTGAGAGGTCCAAAGCTGAGGTCTGAAGGGCTCATGAAAACTTCATTTCACACAGTAAGTGCCTATTTTGCATTGACCAGATGTTCAGCAGCAGGTTTTTGTAGCAGGTGGCAACCAACAAGTCACTGCTTTTACTAACCGTCAAGGCAGTGGTACACGCAACCGTGACACTTGCACGTGCAGTTGTTCATGAGAAAAAGGAAAACGGATTTAGGTCAGCATTTATGCAAATTAAACATGGACACTACTTTTCCAGTGCATTAATGCTGTGGCCCTTCAGTGCTCTGAACTATGGGCCCTCTCCCCTTACCCACCACTGTTACAGCAGATGGAGATGAAATAACCTCTGCAATCACAGAGGTGGGTTGCTCATACTTCCATACTTATTCTTTGTAAATTTTTCACATCCATGCAAAACCCTGCCAAAAAGATGATTAAAAAACCTCAACCCCACAACAATAAAAGCCCAGTATCTTCTTGGAGGGGTGGGGGTGGATGGGGAATAAACACCATGGAAACATGTAGACAGATATATTCTTAGAATATCATTCTCTTGCGTGGAAAGCCTTACTAATTCAAGCCTAAATGTTACAAGAATAAAGGGTTAGAAGGAAAAACACAGCTGGTGAAAATTGGGGGTTGCAGCTCTGCGTTTAATGTCTTCCACTTTGTGGCAGTATCTCTGTATGCCTCACAACATCTTCCTCGTTGGCTGCAACAGGCTGTGAGGGCATGAGGAAAGCTCACAAGATATTTCAATGCTGTCAGCAAACTAAATTATATGTGTTGTCCAGTTTGTTCCATTTTGATTTCATGACTGGAATTGTAAGGGTGACTGTAAGCTCCAGTTTCAAGCTCGTTTAGTGACTCTTGGAAGTATGATCTCACAGATTCAGAGATGGAAGGATCTTCCAGGGCAGCCTGTTTAACCCACTGCATCTATATATGCTACTCTATGCTGTCCTTGGGGATGTGATGCTTCTGAATGTTTCCACTGATTCAACCTCACTACATTGCGGTGGCTCTACGGCACTGTTTTAGACTACTAAAATGTTTTCTTGCCTAGGGGCTGGGCAAGCCTACCAAGGATTGTTCAGTTAAATTTGAGGGAGTCAACTTATTATGTGCCAGTTCAGGCATCTCTTCCAGGGACAGGTTAGTGCCCTGGATCTCATCCAGACTTGGCTTTAGTCCATCTATAATAACACCACACTCCTTAGTTTACAGTTAGAGCCTTGAGGTAAACTGTCCCTGGAGGTACTGTATCTCATTTTCAGAGACTCAACCAAATATTCTGAAGCGTCCAAATGACATGGGACAAAGCCAATACTCCAAAAACAATAGCAGGCTCAAGGCTGCTTGTTATGAATAAACACCAAGCAGATCAAGTAGAATTACTCGATCCTAGAATTCAAGCTCTAATGGACAAGCTGTCTGCAGAACAGCTCAGGAACAGGTTCTCCACTACCCAGCAGTGCGAATAGCCCAATGCAACAACGTATGCTTGCATTTTGCACTTGCTCTGCACTCTCTTTCAATTTATATATGATTGCTTAAATGCAGGGGAGTGGAGAGACCAGGCACTTAAAACCGAGGCTGCAGTGGGCAGTTTTGCATGCAGTGTCACAGGGTTACAGCTGCAGAAAGCACATTTCACTCAAAGATGAAAGCCTTTCTGGAGACACGGCACTGTCCGAATTGTATTTAACTCACAAGTGAAGCTTCCTCTGAAGGACAGTAACAAACTGATTAAAAATAATCAAAAAGAAGTCCCATTAGGGAAGGTTGAAAGAACTGAATCTGCTCAGATTGGAAAAAGATTAAGGGAAGACAGCAAATGTCTACAAATACTTAAACAGGATGTTACAAACTGCACAGGGATTAATTTTCCTCCTTAGTCAACAAGACATAAGAAATAATGGACTGCAGCAGAGACTGATTACAAAATACCAAATGACTCAATTTGTAACATTTGAATTTGCATCTGCTGCTGGAAGTTTCCATGACTGAGGGGTCTTCAGAAATGGACCTTGGTGCCTGCACAGGGAAGTGAGCTGCTAATGCTGGCTGATCATACATTAAGGAGAGTTTTGAGAATAATAAGCTCAATCTTTCTACAATGCATAGGAAAAATAATGCTATGACATATCATAAGAGGTGCCTGTCTACTCAAATGATTCTATGAACTGACTGCTTATGAGACAAAGCCACCTGGCAGTTATACTGGGACAAAGTAAATCTTGTAAGATTGAGGTAATATAGGAGATATGCTTCTGTGAACACTTAACACTCCCTTCAACAAAGAACAATTCTTCAGCAAAGAGTCAACAAAGTTGTTTTGCATGGATTTTCATCCTATCCAATACAGTTATTTCACATTAAAAATTTGGCTCCTTGTAAGTAATTATCTTACCTGCCACTACAGCAGTGTCAAGCTGTTTTCCCTAATATTTTTCTTTCACATTTCAAAAGAAACCAATCTACTCACAAGTCTTATCTGCTGAGTGAGAAGAGATTGGAAAGTGTATTGATCTTATTGATGTCAAGTCCTTCTAGGGAGTAAAAGTTTATTGCTTTCCTGTCTCTGATTATCTTTTTGTGAGGATATGGAAATAGTACTCCATGAGAGAGGAGACAGGCTTCACTACAGAGGTGAAAAGCTGGCGGAGGCATGAGGGGAAGCATGAAGGAAACAGGAAACTGAAGTTAAATTTGAGGAGTTACTAAGTGTATTAGCAGTCCAGGGATTGTGGAAGGTCATACAGCTTTCTAACTTTTAAACGTGCAGGTTTAACCTTGCAAAGTGTGGCACAAGGCAGACAGAGATTTCATGAAATTACTGGTATATTTTTCAGGGCAACATGTTGAAATGTGCTAAACTTCCTTCATTCCCACCGAGAGGAATGGAGAGATCTAGGTACGTTTCAAAAGCTATTTTTCAAAAAATGGGAAGATATAATTGAAAAGCACTTATAGAAAAGTTCAAACCAAGGGAAGTGCTCCATTGTCTAAACACTTCCAGCCAAGTAATTCAGTCCAGAGCTTTATCTGTTGCTCTGCTGAGTTTTAGGTCAGGCTCTTATTTTCAGATTTAAGGAGGGGGCAAACAAAACTCCCTGCATCCACATGTATGTTCTTGGAAGACTATCACAGCAGACACCAAGGCCCTGATTAGGCATCTGTAAGTCCTCATGTTGTACACGTGACTGCATGTGGAAAATTCTCAACAGCACGATCAAGATTTTACAAAATAGAAGGTAAGATCCTGACTTCTGAAATCAATTGGAACTTTGCTATTGATCCCAGCAGGACTCCAGATTCAAACCTTGGTATCTACCCTGAATTGCAGAGGAGCTAAGAACTTAACAGTCTGCTTGAACTTTGAATGCTCAGCACTTTTAATATTAACCCATTAGTTTACATCATGAAGTTTAAGGAATGACCTCTGAAAATTA
Source organism: Cariama cristata (assembly GCF_000690535.1). Classification (NCBI taxonomy): domain Eukaryota; kingdom Metazoa; phylum Chordata; class Aves; order Cariamiformes; family Cariamidae; genus Cariama; species Cariama cristata. Next base: position 35,482 of record NW_009601993.1, on the reverse strand, counting down.
TAATCTAAAATTTTTTAGCTGCAAAATTGTCTCATTTGCAGATAATATTTTCTTATACTGTTCTTTAATCTGTACTTTCCTTTCAGTGTAAAATGGACAACCAACTCTCTATCTCAGGATGTAGCTGGAAGAAAGGGGATCTTTAGGTCTGGATTTCTAATTTAATTAACTGTGCATGTTTATTTGCTAATAAAGCAAATTTTAATTTCCATGACCTCACTGTGAATCCAGGAGATCTTTCGAAGTGTTATCTACTTGAGAGGAGAATAGCCTCCTATCTTTGCACTCTTGTGGAGATGCAGCCCCCAATATGTTGTCTATGACAAGTCCACTCTTCCTTGGCTGAAAGGGCAAAGACCAGGGAGTAGAATTATATATGAGTCAGACTTCACTGAAGAAACAGTGGCTCATACTAAGTTTAAAATAGATATTTATATCCTACCACACTTTCTAAAATTCTTCCTTCACTCTCAGAAATTGAAGTGTTGCATCTTTTCTATTCTTTACTATCCAGAAGTACTCTTCCTTTTGATCTAGCTAGCTTAAGCTAGAATGCCCTTTTCATGGACTATAAAGCTTACTGTATAAACTACAATAAATATGGTTTGAAATACCCACATATGAAATTACAGTGTGACTGTTGAGGCTGTTTCTACATACAAATATTAAAGCCACAATGCTTCTCATAGGTGTGCTCTGTAGTAATTGTCCAATCAACACCTGCCCCCAGAGCAGCACAGACCTCTCTGCAGAAGGAAATACAGATCACATCTCAGATACCTTCTTTACCATATGCCAAACACTGATCAGAAATTACTTCTATCCACTTTGTTAATATAAGACAAAGAGGCACAAAGTGATATGGGACAATAATACTCTTAGGAGCTTAACCAAGTACACCTGTCAGCTCAGGTGTTCAGGTATTTACTCAAACTTTGTATTTCACAGCCTTTAAACATAGGCGATATGTTTTTTTTCTTTACAAGCCAGATTTCCTCCTCCTCAATTACTGAAATTTTATCTGTAGTGCTAACTTTTATCTTCTGTAGTCTTGTCTAGGTATAACTGGGAACTGACATAATAAATATTTCTTTTGCTTCCAAAGCAAGAATTCTATCAAAGCCATAATCTAAAAGGTTAAATATACGGATGCCCCTAAAAATAATGACCATCAATCTGTATTAATTTCACGCCTCAGTTCACCATAGTGCCTCTAAAGAAAAAAGAGCAGCTCGGGAAGTCAGTGAAAAAAGCTGCTGAATACCAAACAAAAGCCAACTGCTAAAATCCAGGTTGCTGCAGGGACGCCATAAAAACATCAGACCATCTGCAGCAGTCATGGTAGAAAATCATTTAGCAGTAAGTATATGCTTTTGGCTCCTGTTATTATTAGATAACTGATAACTGAGTTCTGAATGATTCACATACAGCCGTGCAAACAACACATGGATCTAAAAGTGTGGGCATTGGCCAGGTCTTTCATAATGCTTGCCTTTGGAGAAAATGATGATAACTTGTGGATAGGTTTCACAATACTAAATGGTATATGCTGCCAAAACTATTCTCATGTTTATTTCTGATACCTTTTAGTCTCTCCTGTTTCCCCTGAACTACCTATAAATCCTCTCAATCACACAAAAACTGGAGGAATGAGAGCTAAATGTGATAAAAAGACAGGTATATTATATATAGCCATATTTGAGCCATGGAGTAGTTTTGCCCAGTTCCTTGTCTGACTTAACTTCTGTTCTTCTTCATTACTTTATTAATCTATACCCTCTTTTCAAGTAAAGGCAATTTTTGTGCTCTGAGACCCAGACTCCCCTTGTGGTTTGATCTGTGCCCTTTATCTCAGAAATTAGAAGGAAGCTAAAGTCACAATTCTAATCTAAATTTATGAGGATAAAGAGACAACTGCTAGCTGTTCCACAGAGAGACTATCTATTGCAGATAAGCTAAATCTTCAAAGGGAAATCTTGTAAACTCTAACTCAGTGGTGGGTAGAAGGCTGCCTCAGGTTCATGTTTAAGAGAGGAGCTGATGTGGATTAACAGTGTGAGCTGCCTCAGACCAGATTATCCTTTTGTGTGCTTTGGGTCTTCTTGAGTTAAATTCCATCACTCATTGTAGCACATCCTACCATCTTGGAGAACCAGATGCCATAGTATGCCAGTCTTCAAAGTTAGTCAGAGTCTGAGTTAGCCTTATACAGATGGGACTGAGCTGTGTGTCAATTAAATTCCTGGACCATAACATATTGCTGCAAAAGTTGATGGCAAGACCTGAATCCAGAAACATGTTTATATCTGGTTTACAGGTGAAGGCTAAATTGAAACTTCCATAATGAGGGTAAAGGACAAGATGAGACTGAATTTAGATTAAAGATAATACCATGTTTCTGCTAAACATGTAACCTTGGTCAATATCAATATCAGAGTTAGGAGAATTTATTCTAATACTATTACAAAAGTCATAACCAGGAGTAGTGCTGGCATGAAAAGGAATTTGTGAGGCCTTTCTTATAAAACCTGTGAGCTGATCAGCATAGTGTTTTTGTAACATTAATGCCATGCGTACAGCACACAGTTATCTGTCACAGATACTTCTACATCAGTAATCTGGAGATGTATGAGATATTTCACTCCTGCAGAGAGGGTCTTTACATGACATTCTGCTCAACAAAGGTACATTGCAGATCTTCAAAGCAGTAAGCCATGTGTCATCTTTCAACATTAAAATATCAATGGAAAGTTAACATTTGCATTTGATTTAACTGTGCCAGATAAACCCTCTTGTTTTACCCACTAATATTCTGAGTTAATTAAAGCTCCATGCTAGCAACCATGCCTTCACTGTATAGAACAAGCAAGAAAGCTAAAGCCCTGAAGTTTCAGCATAGCTCATGAGCAGGCCTTTCAGCTTATCATTTTCGGATACGTACCCAGTACAGTACATCTGTCCAGCCCTCCATTGTGATGCACTGAAACACTGTCAGCATAGCAAAAGCAAAATTGTCAAAGTTCGTAATGCCATGTTTAGGTCCCTCCCAGCCTGCCTTGCACTCTGTACCATTCTGACACTGCCGGCCATGCGCAGACTGGGGGGCACAGGGAGATGGATCATCTTCCGCAGGTGTATCTGAAAGAAGAGGAGGAACAAAAAGGGGATTAAGAGAACCAATTGCTACTTGACAACACTGATAAGCAAGTGAAGGATATCCGAGTTTAACAAATATATTTTGCAGCAAATTTGACAGATTTCTTTAGGAATATGCAAGCAACTGTATTAATTTTAATGGGCAGAGGGATGTTTTGTTGTGCTTCACTTTCTTTCTGTAAATAAAGGCCAAGCTGTCAAATTTTACAGTCAAAATTGAGATGGACATTTTTTTAAAGCACACCCTCCTATGAGGAAGAAATCATGCCTTTCAATGTGAGAAGGAACATTAGATCAAGTCTATTGCATTTCTTTAGGCTGCATGTTATGACCAGTGTTTTCATACTGCAGTCACCTGGCATCTGGGTTAATCTTGGAAGGGAATTGCAGCACTGACTGGCACTCTGTTGAAGGAGGCTGAACCCCTGCAGCAGACAGGCTTCAGTGCTCTGGAGACAGGTTGATACGGTGTCAGGCCACTGCTAAATTACAGCAGAGAGTCTCTGGAACTCCGCTCTTTTGGAGTTTAGAAGCTGTGTGGCATTTTATCAATAGCCCAGTGGCACTCAGAAGCTCTATAAAACTACTGCTTGATGGTCCACCCCTTATTCTGTACAGGTGTTTTCAAAGATCTGTGAACTCATACAACAAGCCTGCCCAAATGCTTTAGTATACGAAAAATGGTACAGAAAACATTTTTATAAGCACAAAAATTCCTGCAATAGAATTTTTTAAAATATACGAATTTCAGAGCTTAGTGCTACATTTATAAAAGTTGCATGTATGTATATGTGTGGGAGCAAGTAATTAGGTTTATTTCTCATCTTATATGGCAAAAAAATGTAAATTTCCAAAAGTTATGATCACATTCTGATCATTAACGCATCCCAAAAACTGCAATATTAGAATTACATGCTGTAAAGTAAATAATTCCAGACAGTATGGAGAAAGATATATATACTTTAAAGATGTAAACCAGACTGACAATTCATCATAGTTCTAGCATCATTTCCAGGAAATGAAATCTGCCAATATTACAAAAGCAGAAAATATAGAACTTCTGAAAAAATTTCCTGCTGTACAATACTTTCTTGGTTACAAGATGAACTGTGTCCTAGACATTGGCACCCATCACCACACGGGAAATCACTACTGTTCAAGATCAATAAATCAAATGAAAGAACAGGTAGTTAGATGAGTGAGTGACAATAAAATTGAATTATTTTGAAATTTGAATATTTCTTTCTGTAAATAATTTGGAAGTTCTTTCCTGATGGATTTGGCGCAAAAATTTTCTTCCCATTAATATAATTTTGCTTTCTTAGTAGCTGCACTTCTAACCATGGTCACAGCTTGTGATTAAAAAAATGGTACTGGGCCTCAATTAGATATTCCTTTACAATGACACTGGCGTAAAATGAAGATGTATTTGTGTACGAGATTAATAATAAAACGTAAGAGTTACTCATTTCGGTGATACCATCTCATTTGTACTTCAGTCTGCTAGTGGTGAAATCATCACTACTTTAGTGTTGCTTGAGCCTCTGGGAGGTTTCTTAAAGAACTCAGGCTTGCTCGTAGTGCCAAAGGTCCACATTAAAAAGTCAACTACTGTGTTAAGCAGGAATTGACAATTTTGCACATAGCCTTTACAGACAGGCCAACAACTGAGTGCCCAAGATGAGCAAACTAAACTCTCACCATTAGAGATGGTCTCTCTACATCAAAGGTGATTCATATCCAAGAAGCAGAACAGAGGAACCACCGCTGTGAAACCTCAAACAGGTATGCAGCAAGGAGCAACAGCCACCCATCTCCTATGCCAGCATAAGTGCTCCATTATATATGGGGAAAGCCTCTCTCAGAAAATCTTTGTGTGTATGTTAGATTGTTCCCCTTACCTATCAGCCCCCCTTGCACATGGTAGCAGGTCTTATGCATCTTCCCCATGAATAACTCCAGTCCAATGATGGCATAGATAATAATGACAAACAGCACCAGCAGGGCAATATGCAACAAAGGGACCATGGCCTTGATGATTGAATTTAAAACCACCTGGAGACCTGCAGAGAGAACAGAGGAAGCAGTGATCAGCAAAAGAACAAAATTGAAAGAGTCTACAAATTGCACAATAATATGTAATTTTTATTTCATTTCCCCTCACCTGAACTCATCACCTTGGTGATATAAAGATGCACATTTACAGATAACCTCCCTCCAGAAGATCCCTAACATTTCACAAATTTACCATTATAGCCTGGATCACAGACTAAAGTAAAACAGGTATTACCTTACCTGTCATCAAAATACCACCACCCTGGAGAGGGAATACATTAGCTATTTTGCCTGTCCTTGCAAACCAGGCGTAAGGTGTTCCACAAACAGTACTGAGGAGAGTTAAAGCATGGGAAAGCAAAGAACAACCAAAACTGAAGCAAGACAAGAATAGTGAGACACGCAAGAGGGCAAATGATAGAGTACCACAGAGCTGCACCTCAGAGCTTGGGGAGGGATGGCAAACTGAAGTCATGTCGCTATGCTGACTCTGGGTTCTTCCAGAGGTCAAGTCAGTCTCAGGCAGAGCCTGAGCTGCTGAAGGACCACCAAACCTCTACTGACCAAGAACTTCTGGCCCTCCTAGGAACTTCCTGCACTCCAGATCCATCTCACCTTACTTCAGTCTGAACAGAGGGAAAGTCAGAATCAACAGTGCTGGTTTTGACCCAAGGTTTAAGGATGACTCTATAACAGAGGTTGTCCAGGTCTCTAGAAAGAGGTATGAACAAAATACTATTACATGGCTGTTGTTAAGCCATGAGACTGGTATAAGTCCTAATCCTGAGTGAGCCAAACATTCCTACAATGGCCCAAGGGAGGTGACTTATAGCCAAGTTTGCTAAAGCTCTAAGCAGCTGTACCCTCAGATGCAGTTGACCCAAGCTCCAGATTCATGGGCCTCTCTCTGTCTCCTTCTCCTCATTTGTAAAACCAGAATAACAAAGCCAGCCTCATAAGCCTTTAGCAAGGATTTGCATTTACAAAGGTCTTAAAATTATTATCACTGGTGGCAGTGATGGTAACCACTGTCACTGGCAAGTTATTAATGTTGGAAGTATTGAGTGACCTCTGAAACTCTATAGTCTGCAAATAGCCAGATTAGAACAATTATGAGCTCATGATTTTGCAATGTCCGAGAGCTAGAAGCCACTAATGTCTCCTGAAAATGCTGTCATCTCATCAGAGAAGTTGATATTATCTGTGATTTTTGAAAAATGAGATCCATGAGTTGTAAATGTCTGTTATACATCTGCAAAGAGAGTTTGTGATAACTATTAACTTTTAAAATCTATCAAGTAAGATCTTAGATTTTCATTTCTATTACTTCTTTTAAACTAATTTAAATACTTTCTAACAAGGATAACACATGTCCTGACAAGCACTTTCACTGATAGGCAACCTACTTGCCAATTCACAGCTAAGCCTGAGACTCTGCATTTGCTCCCCAGCTGTGATGGAACACAGCAGGAGCAAAGGTGGCATCAGCTGCCATGCCAGCAAGATCATTCACTGCCTTATAGTCATCCAAAGTTGGCTACTATCATCCTTCTAGTCGGAACATTTTTTTCAGGTGTCTGCAGTCAGTTTACTTATCTGTTAATGGTTCATGCTACTATCCAAAGGGAGTGATACTCAGCATGAAACATTCCAGCTTTCACAGAGAGATCCTTACATGAAGTACAATACTGACAGGATCAAAACCCGTCCTGTGCAAGAGTGGGCTGCTCTGCTTGCTCAGTTACCTCTAAGTACTAAGCAATATCTCTGGGGAAAAAATATTGCTGTTATTACATGAGACAGTAAACCTTTTCTCCTAGATGCTCACTTCATTCAGTCTACTAACTCTAAATATATACAGAACACGAATTGCAGTCCACATCAACATCACTCCAACACTTCACAGCAGTCGAGAATGTTACATTTACCAGAAAATGAAAACAACGTCCCACCACTCTGAAACAATGTATAAGAATACAAGAAAGTTAAAAGACTATAGATGACTACAAACCTGAAAATCCTCCACAAACTTTGCAGATTGAAGTATTTGTAGCTTCAAATAAATCTACACAAAAGCAAATAAAGGCATCCATTTTTAGTGATTTTGGGAGCCTTGTTAGCCCAAAATGTAGCCAAGATTACAAGGTTAAGAGTTCTAACACCAGGTGTTATGTAATTTACCCTTAATTATTATTATTAATTGGTTTAATATTTATCACAGCAATACCTAGTACTCCTGAAAGGGTACTGAGGACAGACACAATGATGAACAAAAAGCGCTCTCATTTTAAATGTAGCTTCATTACCACCCATGCCATGAAAGTGCTGCAGTGTACTACACATGTCCAGAGAAGATAATATCTGCACAAACCAATGCCCTTTGTGTTAACAAAGCAGTGCTCATGAAATCAAAGGCTTACACCATAAACAAGAGATGACAAGGTGTTTAGACATTCAAGGGGAACATGTTCCACCACAAGATTTACAGGAGCTTCAGCTCGCTTAATTAGAGAAAAGCTTCTTGAGGATAGTAAACCAACTTTGAAGAAGAGATGAGCTACTAAATACCGTTAGCATGAATTGATGTGTGTGCTATGCAGTACCTCGTTAGGGTAGTCTGGTTTTAAGTCCAGATGATTCAATTAATTGGCGACCTTACATACATTACCATTAAAGTATTCAGAGAGTTTCTAAAAGTTTAAAATGGCTATGCAGCAACTTTAGAAACATCCTCTCAGAAGATGTAACAAATGCTTCTTGTAGAAGAGCAAGGGATATATGCACATCACCATGCTCCCCAAATTGTTGTCAAGTTTATTGCTGCAATATAGCTGCTGCCAGTAAATTACTTTGTTCTCAGTTCAGGCAGCCACTTGCAACATGAATAGCTATTGCAAGGAATGGCATGAGGAACCAGGTCTGGACAATCAGAAAAGTTGGTGTAGTAGCAAGGGGGGAGAACAGGGAGAGCAGATAAAGAAGGATTAAAGGACTGGGGGAGGGGCATGAGTAGGTAGAACAAACAGAGACACTTTTTAAATAAAAAACCCACATGCTTCAAAACACAACAGATCTGTATTCTGAATCTGAGAGGTGCAGATCAGTGTCTGTGGATGATCAGATGCATTTCTAATCAGGGTAAATCAAGATGAATCATCCCCTTACATGCAGTCACAAAGCTTTTTCTAACCAATGGTGAGAACTTCTACACACTTTTACATGCTC
>NW_009601993.1:0-27015 GCF_000690535.1 Cariama cristata | reverse complement strand
TTTCCCTGTGCAGAGGGAGAAAAGACAGTTGAACTTATAAAAAAACTACTTCTCTGTCCCAACTCATGCATGCTCTTAATCTTTGCACACTGTGACACATGGATATCATCCAACACAGGCACTCACAATACAGGGTCAACACAGTTCCACTTGCCTGATGCTCGCTGTAATACACCATTGCACATCTTTGGCATTTTCTCCCTTGTGGAGATAAGGCTTGCACTCCAAGCAATGAGCTGTGCAGCTTATAATCATAATTAAATCAGAATGCCTGGTGACCTGATCAGACTGCAAAGCTGGCCTCTGGATTTCAAGTAGTTGATGCCAATAACTGCCTTCCGACAGCAGAGTGAAGAGCTGTGTTTTTACACTGTTTTACAAAGGCTGGCAATGCCATCATTGGCCAACCATAAACAGAGTCCTGAGCTTGTATCCTGGCAAGTAAGTATAAAAATGAATGGTTTTCAAATACTTGGCATTCTAAATGTACTTGATCATTTGTGGAAGCTCTCTCCATGTGCTAGACACTCTCCAGACATCTGTGAATGCACAGCATCTGCCTTGAGGAGCTCACTCCACGCTGGACAAAGAGATAACTACACAGAGGTTAGGGAAAGTGCCACAAAAGAGATTGTTTGCAGTTTTTCAGCCCACACTTTCCTTCTGTTAATAATTGAAGATCTTAAACAGCTCTTAGTATTTATTTTAAAAGCACTTCAGTTTACCTTAAAAAAAAAACAAACCAAAAACCAAAACCTCTTGGCTGACACTCACTCCATAAATGTTTCAGTAAGCAAAACATGTTAATGCCATTCCCTGGGCTCACAGAATTTAGCATTTATTTACAATGATAAAACGTTTTAAATATTTATTACATGGGAACAACATTGCTTTTTATACCAGATCAAGCCCTTTTCAGCCTCTAGAGGACTGTATCAACCCAAAGGTTTAGGGCTGGGGAGTAGAGGGAATAGGGAAGAAAGAAGGAAAAGAATTTATACAAAGCAACATTGATATTTCTCAAAGCTATGAGAAATACAGTTAGGGATGCTGCAGGTGTTTTAGAGCTATTATATGATGCTGTATTCTTCTCTCAGGAAGACAATCATGAGAGGGGCTGGTTGCTGTCTCATCAATTCAGGAAGTTATTGAAGAATGTGCTTATCTCTCAGCATGTAAGTGTCTTCACCTAAAGCAATCGGATTACCTACATAGTCCATTGTGTATTTACAAGCTTTTTTGGATTTCAACTAATGCTCAGCAAGATGGCACGAAAAAAAAGTGCATCAGACCCAGCTGCTAAAACGCAGTTGGCATTGTTGCGCCATGGAACTTATCCAAGGAAACTAACAGTAGGTTGGTCTCAGAAAAAACACTTGGGCCTTTCCAAGCACAACTCTATCTCACATTTTCATGTGTCTTCGATTTTGGATCAAACTTCATTTGCTGGACAGGGTGATTTCCTGTTCATATCATATTAGGTCATGTCCAGATCTTCAGAGAAAGCATATCTGGAGTCTACTCCTCCATTGGTTTTGCAGGGCTATATTTTGCCTACACCGTAGCATTGCCTGAACCAGGAGTATGAGCAGGCATGGTCTCATACAAATGATCTTCTGGGAATGATCAGGAATAAAAGGGAAAGCAGAGGACTTTCAACTCCATCCATCCCTCCTCCACCTCCTGATACACACACAAACGCACACAGATTTTCATACTTAAGCCAGAGCCAAGGGTGTGGGAGGTAATTATTTTTCTGTTAATATAGTTCAGAAGAAAACTACTACTTTCTGCAAGCAAGGAGGAAGCAGGGGAGGATTTCTGACTCAGCACAGTGCCTGAGTCAGATCACTTCTGGGAACCACTCTTAAGTGGTAGAGTTTATGCACCATGCCCAGCCATGAGCTAGGCGCACCCACAAATCACAGTTATTTCTGATGATGCACTAAGAGGCTGTTGCTAGTTATTTCTATTTCCAAAGCACAAGCAATATAACCAGTAATGTTCCCCAAAGTGAATGTTTATCATTTAATAAACAAAGGTATTGGCTAAGAAAACTGAAAACCATTAAATATTCATAAATATGAAAGGTTTTGTACCAATTTTAAAAGAAGTCTGGAAAATGGCAGACACTATTTTATCACAAAATGGCCCACAACAATGGCAAGGTATGTTAGATAAGTACACCTGCAATGACTTGTGAGGGAAAACATTGAGGACTTTCTTCACCAGTGTTGCAAAGGGAACTCATATAGCACAGTTCAGTTAAGGACAGTTGTACAGTAACAACTTGGGGAGGTAGTCCCTTATTGTCTTGCTGGAGTCTCAAAATATTAGTGGCAGATTGCTAGATAAAGCAAATTCTGTGGGTGTAGTGCAGCGTTCTCAGGGCTGCAGATGTCATTTCTATTTAAAGAATAATACAGAAGGTCTTGGAATAGGAAGGAAAGACGTGACACAGGACAAAAAACTAGCTCAAGTGAAAAAGAAAAACTAGGAAAGGCACTTTTCAAGCTGAACAGTAACTATTTTGGAGCAGGTAATGCCATTTAAACATATGAACATACAATTCAAAACCACGTGCTGGAATGAATAGAAAAAAAGAAAGTTTTGGCATCTGCTCCCAATGTTCTCATTCCTCCATTTTCAAACCATGTACTTACTGACTTCTCAAATGGAAATACACAGACACACAAAAGGAGATTCATACAAATGGACATGTGTATGCAAATGTAATTGTTTTATATTTGTCAAGTCCTGCAATACTGCCCTCGACTCATCCTTTGAGGCAAGAAAGGAACAGCAGAACAACAAAAGCCACAACAAACTCCAGCTCTTCCTTCTGGATCCTTTTATCTTGGGAAGCAAATCATCTTCAGTATCCTCTGCTTGTCAGATTGGTCTAACTTAGACAATCAAACCATACAGTTTGCCCTCAGCATGGTGGCCACACAGCCCCAGCTTTTGGGTGCCTGAGGAGGATGGTTGGATAAATGTACACGCTGCCTTAGGCTCTTTGCCCCTCTGCTGGAAGAAACCTCTATCACTCATAGAAGCATTCCTCTCCCCTCCTGGGGGTCTTTAACCTTTTCGAATAGTTTTTTGTTCAAAGTACATAAGTGTTCACTTTCTTATAAAGTTGCTTGCTGATTAGAAGACCTTGCTCATCTTTCCAGTCCCAAAACATTAGGCAGCTCCTACAAGCTCAACTTTATTCTCCAGACATTTGATCTTAGCTCAGTTCAGCTGAGGATGAGGTCCAGGCAAGATCTACAGGCTTTCGGGGGTGTCGGGGGGTGGGTGTGGGGGGAAGTGTGGTGTCCCTCCCATGCAGCTACCTGCACATAGAGAAGGAGCACAGAGAGAAAAGTGACAACTAACTGCCTACTGAAAATTGCACATTACAGAAAAAAGACCATTTTGAGCAAAAACACAAATGAAGTTCAGTAAGTTGGCTTTGTGGCTGTTTTGAACAAGGGCTACAGTGTGCCATAAAGTAGTTTTATGCTGAGAGAAAGGAGGATGAGGTCAAGTATTCACTGCCAGACAGAGATTCCTAAAGATGGGCTGAAAGTAATGCAGGTAAAGAGCATGCAGGAGCCCTGGCAGTTCCTAGGCCAGCAAGGATCAGCTGTCACCCTTTCCCAGGAAACAGTTTTGATTTTCTGCTGACAAGACAATCATGGACCGTCTGAGAAAACTGTTCTTGGGCTTATTGTAAAGGTTTTACCTATACTTAATCACTATGAAGGGTGACAAATAGGAAGAACTTTTATTCACCACTCTGCCTACAGAGCTACGCAAAACCAAAGACAGTCTGGGCAGAAGACTGCACCAGTTCTCAGTGAAATGATCCATCACAGCTGTACTTTTTTTTTTTAGTTTCTTAATGCTCAAGCACAACTGTGACAGACAGCAGTCTTTCAAGCTCCAGTCCAGGAGCAAATTTTGGTCTAGTCCTGTGCCACCGGATTCAGTCAGAAAACTTGTATGGGAATGTGTCAAAATGCTGTACTGTCTTGTCTGGTCAAATGAACACAAAACCCCCCAAACCAATAGTTAAGTAACATCTGAACTGAGATAATGATAAAAGAGCTTTGTTTCAGAACGTCAAATGCAGTTTGTACACAGCTCTGAGGAATGACTACGTGTATTACTGTGTCCTAAGGATGTAGTTTTTGAACCAAGGAACTATGGACACCTGTAAGTGCTAAAGCATCATGGTAACACAAATAGGCTTAAAGCACTTGGGTCTCAATTGCGAGTGTACCAGCATTTAAGTGGAAGACTAATGACTGCTGGGTTACAAATACCTTTGTAAAGTTACCAAAATCCCAGGGTCACGAACAGCATTGTTTTTAACTGTTTATTCTCATAGCTCCCTAGGTAAGTGGACATTAGCCCCTTTTGTTAATTGCTAAATAGTCCTTTCTCTCTTATAAATAACAAAGAGCCTTTTAGTTGTCTGAGCTCCTTCTCCTGATGCTCTAACTTATCACTTGTGAACAGGTTTAGAACAGGTAAAAGATAGCAAGGTAACAAATGTTAACAGGGATCCTGCAAATGTAAAAGTGCATCCATGGATGATATTATTACAGTGTTGTAGTACTTGGAGAAAAATATACTGATGACAAAAATTAATCTTCTTGCAGGATAAATGCTCCAAGCCTATCATAACTGGTATACCATGAGCTACACCAAGTTTTACCTTCTCACGACAGAAAAAGTGGGATGAAATACTGGATAAACCCTAAAACTTTCTCTTTAGATGGCTATTTATGTAGAAGTGCAGCATCGCATACGACAAACACAGGATATATAGTCCTGGAGAAAACTCACACCACCTCTTAACTTTGGATAGTGCTTAATGGGCATAGTTGGGACTAAGCTCTGGAGAGATATAGTATGACATTTTCAAAAATCACTGTCATACAGAGTTTCTAGGAGTATTTTGAGAACCTAAAAGTAGAAAGTTACCTGATCAGGTAATGAAAGAATATATGCGAACCACACGATGTATGATCATTGTGTTACTGTCTTGATGCACGCTTGGGATTTGTTTTCTCTTTTTAAACCACTAAAAATGCTGTTAATGAAAATGCATTGTGCAATGCCAAAATCCCTGAAAAGACATGGTCAGACAAATCTGAACAACTTTGCCTCTTCGTTTTAAGAAGAGAGTTTGGATTTAGGGACTCATCTATTCCGTGGTTAATCAGTCCCATCTCAGAATACCTAAAACTCCAGCTTTTTTTCTTTTCCACACTAGTAAGACTGTTGCTTTTGATTTTCATAAATCTGATTAGACTTAAAACTCTGCTTGCAGGCATCAGATAATAAAACAGCTTTAGGGGAAAAAAAGCCTTCTGATATAATAAGCAAAGCCTCCTTTAGCTCACTAGGTAGCTCCAATATGTTTGGACAGAAAAATTAATGGTTGCAGTTTTCACAAAGATGTATTTGTCAGACAAAAGAATGGTTCTTTATTGATATTTACTTTCTTTATAACTTTCTTTATGATTTGCACCATTCAAAAGATTTTTGTACAGACTATGTACGTATTGCTGGAATACATTGGAACTAAACATTTATTTATTTTGAATTCCCTTTTACGTATAATGAGCTGTCAAGAGGGAATCATAATGCTCTCCTGCGGCAAACTGAACAGCTACATTAAATTCTCTACAGATACAGAAATCTACAAATATAAATCGGAGTGGAATGTGGCCCACTCCAAAGTAAAGATTTTAAGTGAAATACTGATCTCAACACTGGAATGTGAAAAGCAAAAGATGGGCTAAATTTTGAGTTTCAATTTTCATTTATATTGTGAAGGCAAGGGTGAGACTCAACCCTAAATTCTTTCATCGGCCACTGTTTATACCAAACAATAGAACTATTAGATGTAAAACAGGCCTCTGTAAAGCTTGTGTGTTTGGATACATGGACATATTGGTTTGATTTCTGACCAAGACATCAAACCTGATTAAAAGGAAATTTGTCTTTTGGTAACTTCATATTTTGGTAACTTCCAATACATATGAAAAATCAATGTACAACTACAACCTATGAAAAATGTTCATTTCAGAAATGTGCTGAACAACAAGGAACAAAAGTTATCGTAGAAAAAAAAATAATCACTAAACCCAACAGCCAATGCAAATCAAGACAGAAATGTCATCCAGGCTGCTAGGTTAATGTGTTAACAGTAACAGAAAAGAAAACAAATTAACAGATTATACTTCTAAGATGTATAGCATTTGATATGTCCCAGTTCTCACACCGGGTGTGTACTACTGCCTTCAAAAAGGGGAGTCCTCTGCGAGAATGATATCTGACTGAAAGATGAGATGCTTGAAGAAAATTTAGTGAGGAGGTTTTGTAATCTGATAATGAAACTGAATATCTATAGATCTTTCCACTCTTAAATCAAAATTTAGTAAGTCTTAAGAAAAAGTGTCAAAACCAGAACTTTTATAGTTTCTTCTGTTTCTTTTATTCCATGAGGGACTTTCTGTCAAAAAATGCTTCTGATGTAAAACTGATGTTGAGCAGCTTTAGCATTACTGAAGCTGAAAAAAAGATTCTTTGCAGAGAGCTAGCAGATGTTTTTTGAATTGTGATTGATGCGGCAGGGCAAACCAGGAGAAGATAATCTAAAACTGAAATAATAAGAGGCATAGCTATTCAGACAACTCAGAAAAAATAGTTGCAACAAAGGGCAAAACACATATGGCATAGGTTATTGTTACATGTGTTAAACAGGAATTGGATTTGCTTCTGGGAAAAAGAGAGATTAAGACAGACATCTGATCTCCTTCCCTTTTTTCAGGCAGAAACTTTGACAAAATGTTAAGAGACTGGGCAGGTTAAGTGGGCTGTATTTTGCCTTTGGTCAATACTTCCCCATGATCAGAACAATGAATTATTTGTTCCATCAGTGAACACCTTAAACATAGAAAAGTTTATTGGCTGTTCATACCAGCCAATATTCTCATGTTCTCAACTAGCAGTGTAATATCAAGCAGACGTAACTTAGAAGGCAGTAGCTGATTTTGGAGAAACTAGATTAGAGAGGAAAGGGAAGGTCTCCAATAGATTTCTGTAGCCATTGAAATTTTTAAATATATTTCCTCAAATTTGCCTTCTCTCAGTTCAGTGTGCTTTGATTTTTTTCCTCCTATAGTACTTGTACAAGATACAATATTGTTACAAATTTAGATCATCACTGAAAAAATAATTTATTTGGAGACTAAACAGGAGACTTAAAAAGTATTCAATGGTTGAGAGAACTATCTGACTGGTCTGCTGCTCTGTGCTTTGCTGATATTTTGATAATGCTTTGTGAAAATCACAGCAATGACCACAGGCATCTAACAATGCTTTTGGAAGGCTGGGACAAACAGAATTAATTCAAATGATGCCAGAGTCATGGAGCATCCATGTACCGCCTTGTGTCCTGAGCAAAACACTCTTCTATGAACTCTCTTGTGTCCTGCTTGGGAGTGTGTGTTAGTCACCTCTTTCAGAGATGAAAAAAAAGCTTCAGGTATGTTAAAAAGTCCCAACAGTTCAGTAACAAATTAATAGATGCACCTTCACTCTAAGGAAAATGAACAAAGGACTTCAATCATTTCTTAGAAGATCTTAAATTAATAAGCAACAACAAAATTTAGCCAACTGGAATCAAAGTATGAAATGACATTTAATGTAAGCTTGGGACAACATCAGATGCAGTAGAGATGTCATCTGGGAAAGAATGTAAGAAGAAAACAGAGTAGATCATTTCCTTACTATTTTGATCTGGAACAGCAATATCTTCCCTCGCCCGTCAGGGAGACAGCAACAGCCAGCAATTACAAGTGAGCAACTGGGAACCCAACACACTCCTGCTGATACCGGTTAGCTACAATCTGTATGTATACTTCTGCTCCTTTATGGTCCAAACAAAAGCATATCTAAACAGCAACGCAAACTGTTCTTAGAAGACAGCAGATGGCATTCTTAGATTTTCAGATGCTTTAGGACAAGAATCTTGATGGCATGGGCTCCCTCTCAGAGCCATACTCTACGCCCATTCTGAATAAGCACTCTGGGCATTGCCTGAAGAACGAAAAAAAGGTGCTAGAAAGAAAATCTGATCCATCCAGAGCAGAGCATTTCTGAAAAACCTCTTACTAAACCAAGCTATGACTTTTTGACTGTCTCCACATCTGCTCTTTGATGTCAGTGTGGGTTTTATTTTCTTCATTTGGTCCCACATTATGGTATTGGAATTTTTTGTTTTGTTCTGTTGTGAAGACATGTTGAATAATCATGCCAGCACACACAGTAATTGGTAGGATAAAGACTGACACTGTTATTGGGTACATTCACAGTTAGTGCTATTTTAAAAAGAGCTACATAGCCAAGATTAAATAATAAAAATTCCCTGTTTTCATTGGCGTTCCTTAAATAGGAGAGAAATCTTTATTACAACAAGAGGTCTGTGCCTCTGACTAATCTTTACTAAGACAAACTCCTTTTTGCTACAACAAGGTTACCTTCTGCCATAAATTACATCAGTCTGCAGGTTGTACCACTCAAGGAAACGTGCTTTAGGTCCTGATTGTGTAAGCCCTACTCAAAGGAATGATCTTTACCTATGGGAAATGCTACACTGGGATCAAATTACTCCCTTGAGTAAGGGTGACCTAAGTAAATAAAGGACTTGCAAACATGTAGAGTTTTAAGCTAACTATGAAGAAATATGCTTAATGAGGACATTTGGTTCAGACTGTTCTCTCCTTTTGTTTTCCACTCACTTTGCATTTGTAATGAAAGCAAAACGAATTTGCCACTTGAGATTAAAAACAGCTAGGCAACGACATGGGAAAGGTGGTGCAACTTGTCCTCACACAGTGCTGTATGTGCTGGAGAGATGGTACAGATGGTTGAGAAGTCTTGTTCAAGAATGAAGGAGAATGTAAGAAATCTGCTTGAGAGCACGCTTCCTACAGCTTTCAGAGCCCAAGAGAAAAGAAAGGAACTGGACTTGGCAAAAGCTGACATTATTAAATGCAACAACAACCAAGTTTAAGGCAGAATTAAGATTTGGAAGCCAAATTTTGCCCAAATGTATTTGCAGCAATTCTCTCTGTTGTCAATGACCTTTATCACATAGGTTTGGTGGCAGTAAACTGCCAAGTATATTGTGTCCCCCAGCTTACTCTACTCTTTTGTACCTACACATAAACTTTTCACACTTTGGAAGCTTTGATCAGGCCACTTCTATCTCCTTACATTGAAGACAAGCCAGAGTTCTCCACTGGTATGCTGTTTATACCATAACCTCACATGCATCAGGAGGGTAAATTTAAGACCCTAGCTCCACCAGTGACAGTGTATAAACGCAAACCATGTGCAAAACAGATGACTGTCGACTATACTTTGCTAGAAGCATACACATTTTGAAAAAAAAAATTGTCTTCCTGACCACTAGTTAGTATTTGCTTAAAACTTAAGACTTAATATGTGCTATTCAACATATAGAAACACGCAATGGCTCACATTTCTTTGCCATATTCCAAAAATGCATGGTTCTCAAAAGAGATGTCACTTTGGATTTCTTGAATTCTCAGTGATTATTACTTCAGTTACATTATTTCCTCAACTATATAAAGTGGTGTTGATCTTCTTGGGCTGTACAGAAAACAATGAGAAATTATAGTTGAAAATTCCAATTGTGAACTAAAAAAAAAATAAAAAAATCCCAAATGCAAGCCACATAACTGCATTGGGTGTGTTCATTTCAACAGCTGCAAAATGGAATCATTGCAATAGATTGAGTTACGTTGTCTCGGTGTCTGGGAAGGGCATCACAAGCCCAAGCAGGAGGGTAATCACAAGCCAGACACAGTCAGGTGCCAGGGATGGAACAAGGTGAATGTCACCACTCCACACTCAGACACAGAAAGAGCTAACAATGTGTAGAGTTGCTCTAGGTCACATCTTCACCCTCCAGTAAAGTGGTTTAGCACACCCAAGTTGACATGATGCTACAAATAAGAATAGTGAATTTCCCCTGGGACAGGGCATAAGGGTAATTAAAAATAATAATTTCATTTTCCCTGCTTTATACAGTACAGGTACAATGTAAGGTTTCAGAAGCAGCATACCTGCAGCAGAAACTGGGCTCTCTGCATGGTGCTTGATCCTTATTTACTGGCCTAGCCTTCTCCACACACCGGGTAAGAGCGGCTTTGAGGATGCTTCAACTACACCTGAGTTCAATTTGTCCTCTAGACAAATTCAGCTTTACAAAGATTACGCAAGAAAGGAAGCATTATGTCTGTTTTCCCCTGGTTAGGTACACTACCTCAAAATCACGTGTAGTTGAAGACTAAGACTTCAGTATAGTTTCTAGGTCACAGCACTAAGAGGCCTTCTGATAGGCAACGAGCATCAAAACCCTATTCTATATAAGTTGCTCAAAAGCAAATTCAGAGTCCTAGAATCAAACATGAGATAGAGGATTTGCTTAGTCTTACATTAGGAGGATTACCATGGTGAATCTGACATGTCCCTGCTGTCTTAAACTCTGTAAGTTACTCTATATTTTGCTATGAAAGTCCCCTCATATTTTTCTTTCATCAAGGAGTATCTGAATTATGAGATCATACAGACAGAATTCCCCTATGATTTGAAATTATTAGATTAGATCATATTCCTTAAAAAAGGGGAGAAAAAAAAAAAAAGAAATATTGCCAGTCTTAGAGTTAAGAACAATCTTCATTGGAAAATTAAGACTATAGCCTAAACACCTTGTAAGCATTTGAAAGCCTTTTTCTTTTCCTTCTCACAAAAAAACTGACTATAATTTAGTATGCACAATGTACTTAGGCAGTGTCCCACACAGACAAAACCTAGACAGAAAAAAATCCAGTTCTATCACCCCTGGGATTTCCTTGCTTCACCTACCTGCAACAATACGGCAAATTAACAACAAACCCAGCTGGATGACTTTGCCAATCCAGTATCTCTCAAATGGGCAAAACTTTCCTCATGCATTACTCTTCTCATAGAGCCCTCAGGGGCTTTTTTAGCTCTCATCTTCATTGCTGTATGTGATGAATGTGGCATCATATATACACACCTGAATGACTCAGATCTATCAGGACATTTCAAGTAAAGACAGGATACTTTCCTACATACTACAAAGTTCAAAGAAACAATCTGATTAATGCCATAGAGTTTGGGATAAGGATTGAAAACTACGGTGGTAATGAGAAAACACTGCAATGAATATGGGATAGAGAACATTGCTGGGACTGAGAAAACATTCTAAATTTTGACAGAGAAGAGTATTTTGGGGAAAATGTACTAATTTTAATGAGACAGAACAAAAATCTAAAAATGTGTGAATTTTTCATTCACCTTGTCTGAAGGTGCTCAATTTTCACATGAAGTCAGAGCAATCATGGACTTCAACAGCAGCATCATTTCGAAAAATTAGTTGCTCTAGTTAGTTGTTTAAATAAAGGTAGTCATTTCGAGGCATTAATGCATGAAAATTCTGGTGTTATTTCATTTTAATTAAAAAAAAATATACTCAGCCAGTTACACACTGTTGTTTCACTGACAAAAAGACATTGCACTGTCATGAGGAGGGTCTGGCTAGCTTCTTTTGCTCATACCCTCTGTTCCCCAGTTATGTGACTGTTGCATCTCCAGTAGACCAACCTACACTGCCTTTGAGTAAGTCTCTCCTGCTAGGAGACTCCAGTGAAGGTTGGAAACATCACAGGCTTAGCTTTTTCTGTTTTGGTTTGGGGTTTTGTGTTTTTTTGTTGTTTTTTTTTTTTAAAAAAAAAAAAAAAAAAAAGAGAGAAAGAAAAAAAGAAAAAAGATTGCAAGTTTTTGTTCTAGTGGAACAGTCGTTTCCTCTCCAGCATTGGTAAGGATATCATGGTCTTCTGCCCACATAAATCTGGGTGGTCAGCAGAGGATCTCATTGAAAATACAAGTAAGCAGCACAACATCTACACAAATTATGTGGCTTTCAAGTTATCTAGAAGAGCTTGTAAATTAAATTTGGCAAATATCAGATAGGCAGTAACTAGTGGCAACAATGTAGTTACATCAAGAGGAAGTACAACATAAAGAGGATGAACAGACTCTATGAGGTGGTATAACTGAGCAGCATGAATAAAGGTGATAGAAAAGGAATTTAATAAGTTAAATGGGCATGAGTTAGCATGCGTAGGAGTAACTGATTGCCCTTCCCAATAGTCAGGTTTGATTTTCTTTTTTATTTGGATCACGCTTCTTCATTGCTGAATTCAATGCTTCTTTTCGCCCTCCTCAAGCACCAAACGTTTAAAACAAGTTTTAAAATATGTAATAATGTAAAATGGAGATAGAAGAGTAATCATCAGAAAACTCTTAACACAAAAGGGCTCACTTGCTTCTGTCCCTAGAAAGCTTTGCAATGCTTTACACTCCTGCCAAAGGAGCTACTGAGTAACAGTTTCCAAGACACTAAAGCGGTTAAGTTTTGGTATAAATGCTGATTTTGCACTTGTCTACTTAGGTCTGTCAAGGGAATTGTTTTCCTTCTCTCTCTCAAACCAATATACTGATCTTAATGCTACACTAAGATGGATGCTTTAATGCACACGTGAAGTTTTTTTTACAAAGACTTCTTTGGTACACGAGCAGTGAAGTTATTTCAGCAACTGAAATAAGTACGCACTACAAGAATTATGTTAGTACAACAGTAACAGAATGGTTGAACAGTGAAGTCTGGCCTGTATCAATGATATAAAGTGCTTATATCTAATTTTCAAAAGTGACTTACCACTGTGAAACCTAAATCATCCATGTACTTTTGAAAATATTCACCATTAATTTACCAGTTAATGCCAGACTAAACAGACTGGGATTGGATCATTTTTCCAGAAACAGTATGACTTTAAAAAGAGTTAGAAATAAAAAAAAAAAAAATTAAAAAAAGAGTTTGCTTAATTATCCCTTTTAAATTTTATTTATTTCACAAAGCAACTGTCAGCACTGGAATGAGAGCTGTGACTGGGATGAGATCTGTGGGAAGTACTGAATCTACTGCTCTGCCATGCACCTTACATAGTCACAACAAAAACTGTACTTCTTACTCCAAAAAAGTTTTCAAGGGAGGAACTCAAACTATTTTTTTCAGATGAACCACTTCCTGCACTGAACAGTCCCTGAATTCTCTGCTGAGACGTTTTCTGGCAAGAGAGCACCAAGTCTCGGGAACTAAGCATGGATAGGACTTAGAGAAAAAGAATTCCCAGCTCTGAGGCTAACATCCTCTATCCATCTATCTGAAGCTTTCAGATACCTGTGTTGACCCAGGTGTCTAGCACTGGTAGCCAATATGAGACATGGAGAGTTAGAAGCCACTTCTGAGAGTATTAAACCTTGAACTTTTGCTTCAGTCTTTCCATCTGCAAAATGGGGACACTAGTAATTTACTTTAGAAGGTAATTCATGTTTTTTCCCTGATTTCTAATCAGACTTCTGTGAAAACTCTCTATATTTTGAAACAAGTCTCTAAATGCTTGAACCTGAATACAAAATATGTCCCTCTTAAATTGGATTATTTCCTTCGGATTGAGCCAGAGAGAAAAAAATCCATGCAAGCTCCTTTTGACTCAGAAAAAAATATGATGCACACCAATCTCTCTACCTCAGACAAACTATTTCTCAACCCCAATCCTCCTGAGTTTAAGATTTTCATGCAAAAATTCACCATGTGCTTCATAAATTTGGTTTAAAAGAATCATTGTGCTTCACATGCTTGTTTCCAAATAGTGGTAGGTAGATCTGGACCTCAAGCCAAGCAGCAGATGTTGGGCTTTCCATGCAGAAGGCAGCTGCCAATGACCCAGAGGATTCCCTCTTACTAATGAGATGCTGCTTCCATATACTTACAGAATCCGTTAAGTGAGAAGAAATTGCAGTGCATGTTACATTCATGTAATTTTAGGACAAACCTGTGTGAGTTGTCTCCTCACAGCAGAAAAATCTACTACATTTTGGAAGGGGAATGAAGCAAAAGGCATTTCTTTATGAATGGCAAACACAGCTAGTGCAATGTTGGTAACTCGCCCACTGGTGTTTATGATGTCTCTGGGACAGAACTTGAATTGCACCCAGAGCTTTGACTTCTAAACCTCTGCACTAACTTATTATGTAATAATGTAATCCTGTAATGTACTATTTATGGTTGGCTTAGGCAATCTTATCTAAAAAGCCTCATGAGAAAAGTTATGCTCTAATACATATGGATGTGATAACATCTATTTAGGCTAATCAACAGACACTTGGATAATTAAAAAATATCCAGTGAAGACTGAGGCCGTATTAGCTACAGACCTCAGTAGGCTTTCCAAAAGACACACCAGCCCTAAAGAAGCCTGGTTCAATAAATATGTCCGTAGTCAGAACCATAAAGACTAACAGACAGTGTCTGTCAGGTCAAGTTGATGATTTGCCTGCTTCACTGGCATTTCATTATCTAGACCAAATATCTGTTAGCATGCACCAGGCTCCCTGGCTCTGTTCTGGTGCAAATTAAATACTTCTTTTGATGAGAACACCCACAAATGGACTATTAGTCTATGCTGGGATCAAGATCATATATGCATATGGATATGAACTGTGTCAAATTTGGCTGCCTCACCTTCCTCTAGTCCTCTAAGAGCACTAGTCAAGAGACTTGAACAGTAGTAACAAAACCTCTTTGTCTTGTGGAACACATGTTGTTCTCCAAAACAGCAAGAACTATAAGCACAGTTAAGCTCAGCCTATGTCAGAACAACTCTCAGAACACGTCCCAGCATAAGCAGCATCTCACTGAGAACACTCCAGTTCATAGCAGTTTAAATTCGAGTACCTTCCCCTTACCATAGAGTGGAACATGCACCTAGAAAGCCCCAAAAGACTTAGATCAGAGAAAGGCTAGGAAAGAACAACAAAACCTTAATTTGCAGCCAGGAATTAAGTGAGTGCCAGTGCAGACTGAAGACCACAGACGTGAGACAAATCTGGCCAAAGGCAGAGCTGCGTTCTGCATGGACTGAAGGTATTGCATGGTACACAATTGTCTGCGTGAAACAACCTGCTGCAGTAATCCCTGACAGAGGTGGCACGAATAGTGGATGTTGGCTCTGTATCAGAGGGGAAGGCCTTTAGTTGTCTAAGAGACAGCATTTACCTTTCAATATTTTTCTGCTTACCCACTGATGCCCAAAGTAACCCCAAGTTGGGCACAAGCTGATGCCTTGCAGACAGGGTACCAGGCATGACTTTTTGTGAGACCTAATAGTAGTGCTGTCAATTGCCTCAGTATTTTTTGCTTTTTTCAGTGCTTCAGCTCCTCTCACAGAGATTCTCACCTTTCATTTAAAAAGTTTCTGCCCTTTATGGTTGTGGAGAAAAGGTTGCAAATATGGCTCTAATATAACCTAGTGGGTCAGAAAAAAAGCCAAAGAGAAAGAACCTTACACTTTTTTCCTAACAAATAAATCATGATTTTTAAACTAATCTTGCAGATTTTATGGTAACTTGACCGAAGGCTTTTGAATGACTAAGGTTAGAAGTACTTTAAGATATCAAACTAGCAAGTTCCCCAAATAAAAATAAACAAAACTCTCTCCATAGCTATTCTGGAGAAGATTAACTCCTTTCCTGCTAACTACATCTCTCATTGCTACAAACATGGAAAGCAATGACAGCTTTCAACTAACCCTCTCTCCAAAAGGCCAACAGGTCCCATCGACAACAAACTCTCAAGACAAATGGTATAATCCTCCCACATTGTGATGTCCGTATTCCACCTCCACAATAGAATTATCAGACTCCCAGTTACTCATACCTTCATTGTAAATAAGAAAATGCATGTTAGACTGTCAAAAGCTGCCTGAGGACTTTCTCAGAGGCATGACAAATAATTTAAGCAAATAAGACTAACAGAGAACATGACTGTGTCATTGCCCTGTGTCCTGTTGGTTCTAAATTGTTCCTAGTGCTCTTGATCAGAACATCACATGCAAAGAAAATGCAATTTTAATGAAAAAGCTCCTCTCCCTCCAAAATCAACACAAATGACCATACAGCATTTCCATCAAGGTCAAGTATTTATGATACCAATAACGCACTGTGACTTCATAATTATTTAAAGGATCTTTTGCTTGAAATCATTAAAATCTTGGATCACCCACTTTCATTGTTTACAAAGGTTGCACAGTCAGATTGACATACCATGAAACTTCCATTCCCCTTCAGCTCTGGTTTGGTCATCCTTTGATTAATATAACATTTGTCATGAATACATTAATTTGAAAAAAGATCTCCCACACTCACCAAAAATAATCTGCATCACACTCCATCTTCAAAATTGTTACACAAATTACTCTGCCCCATGCCACACACACCACAGACATACATAAAATAAAAACAATGATGTTACTTACTAGGAACTCCAGACACCAGCCGTAACGGACGTAATACTCGGAAAGCCCGCAGTGCTTTAACATCAAATCCGGCACCTTTTCCTCCTATTGAATTCCCCCCATCTGCTTTGGTTGCTTGTTCTAAAATTGCACTAAAAAGCCTGCAAAAAGAAAGAAGAAACAATCTGTAGGCAGATAGCAAAGCTTGGGCTAAACAGGAACAGAGATCTTCATCATATCACCCAAACTATCTCACAGACCTGTGAAGAGTGTCAAACATCTCCTTCGACATTCACATACGGTGGAAGAGAGACAGATTTTTCCCATATGCAATAGCCTAATGGTGATGTCTATACCTTTTGCAAAACACTTGTTTCTGGAGCAGACATAAACATGACGTGCTCCTCCTTCAGCCTAATGGCTCCTTGCAGCCAGCTATAGACCACCAGAGCACCCAGCCTGCCTGGTAGCACATGATGGAGGTGTGCTCCCTGCCCTGCGTGCTGGGGCATGACGGGTGCTTCAAAATGGCCATTCTGGCAATGTCTAGTGCCAAATTGAAAGGGCCACCAAAAGCAGAGCACATGGGTCAGATTTTGAAGGCAGCCTCCAGGCTCTCCTTACCAGACAGTCCAGACATACTCAGTGGGAGTTGAGTGGAAAGGCAAGAAAGCACAAATTTGGGGGGTTACCATTTCTGCTACCAATACTTTGCTATCTTTATTAACCAATAATCCACCTTGGGGAAAAAAAAATCTTCATCCATAATTAATCCAATCATTAATTATGTGTCACCCATTTTACAAGGAATTAAGATTCACCAAGGTCACTGCAGGTAGAACTTGATGTGAAACTCAGGGGTCCTTCAAGGTGCAAATTTTTAGATATGGAAGTATGCTCAGATTGTGTGCTTGTGTATCCATTTGTAAATCCTCTGATGCATTGGCTAGGGAAAGCACAAAACTGTAGGAGTCTTATTATTAGAATGTTTTATTATATCAGTCAATGTTTTATCTTGGCTAGTAGGAGTAGCTGCTTTAAGGAGAAGATGTCTCACTCAAAATGCATTGGAAAAGGCAGAGCAAGTCAGAAAAGACAATGTTCTTCTGTGAAAGAGCTGAAGGCTCACCCAATGTGTTAATAAGAACTTGATTTAATAAATTAGCTTTCAGGAAGCAGCTTCCATTTTTCTGGTAAAACATTAGTACCTTTGTGGGAGGATGGATTCCTCATGAATTTGCTAATGACGTTGACTTCAAGGCTGAAAGCATCAGCTTGAACCCAGCCAAATTCAGTAGAGGTTAAAAGCTATTCCAGTCTAAATGGATATTTGATGCTCTGTAGAAAATCTTCCCTGTGAGTGGCAGACTCACCTTGGCCCATAGTGTGCCACAGAAGTAACAGAGGTAGCTTTAAAGAAGCTGCCTGCGATACCAGAAACAGCCTGGTTGGAGTGGCCTGGATTCAGCACTGGCTGATTTCTCTCTCAGACTTCCCAGTCTGTAGTGTCATTGTCAGGATCTCATCTATATGCCCTGACTGGCATATTCCACAGAGCCACCAAACCGCATACCAAGTGGAAACTGAGCTGCCTGGTTGCTTTACAAGGAGCTCCAATGCCTGCAGTTTGCGGTTAAAACTTACTGATAGGGCCACAAACATAGGGAGCTTGCGCTCAATAGAAAAAGGATTAATTTACTGAAGTATCTAAGCCAATGCATTTCCTCAGCACTAAATCCACACAAAAATGTGGATTAGGGGAGTGCAAATGCAAAAGTAGTTTCTTAAGCAGTTTTTTTTTTGTTTTGGGGTTTTTTTGTTTGGGTTTTTGTTTTGTTTTGTTTTTTCAAATTTCATATAAAGAGTCTTATAAAACTTGTCAGCTGTGACTGAGGAACTCCTAACTGGATCTATTCAAAGCCTCAATTTCAAGCACTGCAGAAAGATTTAACAACTAGGTAACAAGCGTGGGAAAAACTGTGTGTGGGGAGGTTGGATGCTGAGTTTGTAGGTGTTGCAGACTGAGAAGCAGGATGCAGGGAAGACAAAAACAGAGCGTATGAGAAATACTGCATTGACTACAGCTATCACAGAGAGAGATAAACAAGGGCTGATGGAAAGGACATGAATTACTGAAGTGTATGTATTCCTTGAGCTGTGTACACAAATTATACAGTTACAATTTTCTGCTGGTCTTCATAATAGAAACACTGTAGGTCAAATTTGGCCTAATATATTTTCAGTAAGCTAGTGATTAAGCTCTAGAAACATGCTCTATTTCTTATTCAAATGTTTCTATCTTCCTACTCAACAGAATTCCCATATTAGATGATGGGTGACATACCTATACAACAGCCCCAGTCTCCTGGGATCATCTGGAGGAAAAAGAATTCACTGCAAAAGGTTTCTTATGCTGTTTTTCAGCTCTCTTGCAATGCTGAAGACAAGAAATCTCAAAGAACTCTGAGTCAGCAATTGTGCAAAACTGAGGGTCCATTCTCCTGATCCCCATTATCACTGGCCTCATGTTTTACCAAACAGTAGCTCTTGGCAGCTGGCAGCAAGGGCATTTTTCCTGCCACTCACGCAATGAGCAAACCATGGGCTGTTCTAGAATTCTGCATCCTAAGAAAAGCTATACGTGTCCTAAATTAATTTAGGAGGAGCAGAAACACAACCAGTATGACAGCTCACTCCACTGGAGCTAGAATCTACCTTCCCAGACCAACGCAGCTCCACTGCAGGCCAGGTGGCCCTGTTCATGTGCTTCAGTGTCGACGCGCTAAATGTGCTTTCTTGCGGTCCCCACAGTCATCTGCCTACCATACTTCAGGAATAATTTGCAGTAATTCTTTTTTCTCATTTAAAAACCTACATTTAAACTTGAATTGCATTACTCCTGCTAATCCTGCTTTAACGCATTTACTCCGTGCTTAATATCTCCCCCTATACTAATCCTGCTTTTTACTAATGCAATACAACTTTTTATTTCTGTCATTTATTTTTTTTTCTTTCCCTTTTGTACTGTGATCTAGACAGTGCCCAATCTGGCCTACTGAATCTCTACTCCACTCTTCAAATTTATAGTACATTTTGCCAATCCTACTTTGTTGTCCTTATTGCCTTCTGAGTTAGGGCACGGGCAGACATCTATGACACAGAGGCTACAACTACCACATGCTTTTTTGGTTGTAACTCATTACGACACAGGGAGGCGGGTAGGATTTAAATTAAAGCCCTGTTCAGAAATAGCAATGGTGATTAGACATAGAAAAGTAAGGCTTCTGATAGCCCTCTTTCATTATCCTCTATTAGGAAAAAACTGCACAACCCATTTGCAGTTTGTAGCTTCTATGAGCTCTATAGACTCTTTCCAGTTTTTCAGCTAGCTGTTTTCGAGTCCTAAAAGACCTGGATGAATGTTAAGCTACTGATATAAAATGTGAGGCCAGAGCCCCTTTACCATATATTTACATGGAAAAGTCTTCTCTTTGATGAAAACCTCTGGGAAAAGCTTACAGTAACTACAGTGGAGTGAGGTACAGCTCTTCTCAGTAGGTGAGCTAGCTGAGATGCATGCTCCAAGCATGGTGTGAAAGAACACTGTGCTGACACAGAAACCAACGTTTGGATTATATAAAAATGCAATAGGGCTAATCTCTTATGGCTACTGAAAATCTCACCATTTAAAAAGAAATGCAGAAATCAGTCTTATTTCCTTCCAGCTAACTATTTTCTGCCAGCCTAAATTCATGCCCTGTTTTCATTTGGATATAGTATTTTCCAGTGATGAAGCACAATTAACAGCACCTTGATTTCTGAATTTCACTTGTGACATGACTATACCTAAACTGAATTCCTCTGACAGACATGAACTATAAAGCAGAAAATAAATTTCTATCACACTCAGGCATGTATGGACACACTCCACTTTTTTTTTTTTTACATTTACTTGTGAAGTATGAAGCTAGCTTCACTGTTTTCCTTTCTTATATTTTTCTGTTTCCCTTTTGACATCTGAAATATCAAAAAGGTTTTAGCTTTGCTAGATGACTCCAACAGCAGCATGATAAGGCTGTAACCTGCTCTACAGCTCTTCATCTCACTCTCTGTGGAGAGGGCACACTGATTTTTATAGCATAAAAAAAGAACTTGTCAAGGGCCTCCAGAATATAAAAAGAAAACAGAGGGCTTGGTATTTCTAAGGCAAAAAAACAGCAGAAAAATATAACTGAAAGAATCCTCATAGGTATAAAGAAATAGTAAAATACATTGGGTTTTTTTCAGTGTTTTATAGTTCACCTGTGATTTGTGAGTGTGAAAGTATTTGGGTCTGCCCTTTAGAAATTCCCCACAGGTCTTCAGAAAGATATATACTATGACCACATTTTCCAGTCTGCTCTGAATTTCAGATCCTTTCCAAATACCTTCAACGCTTACCTTCCCAAGTAAGACTGCCTTTTAAATTATGACAGCTTTTTTTCTGGCAGAAGCTATGGGTCCTTGGAGAATGACTGTGCTTGGCAGACAAACCACAGCACTGCCAGGAAAGACAGATATTATTCTAGCACAACACTGTCAAGTTAGCCTTCTCTCAAGAGAAATTTCCTCCAACACCCAAATATTAAAGGACATCACTGCTATATCTGAAAGTTTTAATGTTTTCCAAAAGAGGAATAGTAAAACTGAAGGAAGCAGGAAACAATTTGACTAATTATTAGTGTTTGTGGGTTGTGCCCTATTAGGCAGCTTAGGGTTCTGATCTCAACTCTTAACTAATAATGTTCTTATCCACAGAGCCTCTGACTGATACTCTCACACAGACATTTTTCTTCAAAGCAGCATTTAATGGTGCTGCTATGGCAGGGTCATAGACTATTTAAAGATAAGCTAGAATCAAGCTTTAAAAGTCTTAGCTGATGAATAAGCAGATTTCCCACACTGCAAGAACGATAAGCAGTTACAAGCCCACAGGTCTACAGTGCATCCTTTCTCCAGAAAACATAGCAGTGGTGTTCAGTGTTCCCCTCTGCTGCTGCTGCGTGTTCCTGTGGCCTTGTTAGAACCACTGACTCTAAAATCCCTTTGGATACCAGGGGACCTATCTTCAGAAGACAGGGAAAAGTATACAAGCACACTGTTATAAAAAGTTTTTATAGAAATTGAGACTCCCTTCTAGAATTTATGCTTGATCCTATGCATGTCCGTTTTCCTTTCACTCCTGACTTGTATGTTTTAACATAAAGGAATCCAGTTGTGCTGTATTATCTCTTTGAGATATATGTAGTAAGCAGTGTATACTAGCTGGATTTAGAGACAAACAAAGGATCTAAAATCTCTTTTTTTTTTTTTGCTCCTTTAACTTCCAATAGTACTTGAGGAAGTACTTCCCACCTAGCTTTTCTATTTTTTGTAGCAAGAACAATCATCCTTGAAAATTAAGATGGTTCCTAAGGCAGAACAAGCATGAATGGCAATTACCACAGTTGTTTGAGACTTGATGCTTCCAGTCTGAGTCCCATGCCATCCTTTGCCCCACATACAAAATAAATCCCTCTGCCCAGTGCGACAGCCGTGTCCAGATTACTCAGCTTTCTCCAATAGCTCCATCAATAGGCAGAGAAAGGGACCAGAGAGAAGCGTTACCAGCACTTGCTTTCTTCCTCCTCTCTCGCTCTCTTTAAAATTTATTTTAAACCTTTTCCATGGGACTTCCTCCCCAACAAAATATTCAAATAAGCTGAAATTTAAACATAACGTCATTGAGGAGTTTCAGACAGCCCTTAGGAAAAGAAGACAGGGCATAACAGGAACAGATGGTACCACATTGTCGATTTTGCAGAGGGGCTGTGGAGAGAAAAAGCAGTGCCCCAGCCTAGGCTGTGGTACTGTTCGAGTGAGTTTAAACAGATAAACATCAAAAGAACCCATCTGGCCTTGAAGTGGAATCTGTCACTTGAGATTGTTACTATTTAACAGAGACCTTGGGGTTTTGGCCATGTTTATTATACTCGTGTAATCTCTCCTCAGTTACATTTTCTGTTCCCTACCTAGTGACTAGGAGCTGCTGGAGGCAAGAGTGGATAGAAGAGCTGAGAGCTGCAGCTTCTGACATTGGCAAGGGGATTAATTTCAGTCTGAATATCATCTTGCTGATTAACTGCCCTAGTAGGAAAATTGAAAAGCACTGTACTTAAACTAATGTGGCCCTGTGATTTCTAGAGCCCTGTTCTTATTCCAGTGGAAGAAGAAAAGGTGAAGCGTCCTCTCTTTAAAAAGTCTCTTTCTCATAAAAATGAAAAGGGAATAATCACATTCACAGGACTTTTTTTCTCCAATCTTTCTTCAACTTAAGCAGTGATTCCCAATCAGGTGAGATATCTGAGGGCATTCAAAGGCAGAACTAGCTACAGAATTGGACATCAATGCCAGGGGAGAGGTTCCAGATTTTCCAATTTCCAATTACTAATTTGTGGTGGGATCCTCTGGCTATGGGTAGGAATGAAGAAGAAAGACAATCAGGTATTACCATAAGGAGAAGCATTATGCCCACGTGAGGGCAGAGAGGTCTTGGGACTAAGAATAGGTTCCAGCTTGTCCTCCCTCTCCCTCACTGGGAATTCTCCTTCCACCCACTTTTCCCCATGATAATAGAAAGTGAGAGGGATTCGGTAGCACACAGCAGTTTGCTGACATAATTTTTTGGGGCCACCATAAAAATGGTCAAGGAGCTAGATCAACTTTGGTTTGGAGCAGAAATTATGAGGGAGGTCTGATGACTGAGAGCGTCCCTTTTGATGTTTTCCCCAGGAACTCATGCAGGGTTTCCTTGGTAAAGAGGTGAAAAGACTGCAAGTTTTTGTGGGTGATGAAACTATTTAACAATGCAGGAGTGGGAGGATGGGACAAATTACTCAGGTAAAGAAATACTTCTTCTCTTTGTCTTCAGGCATAGTTTATCCTTCACCTCTTCCCTTCAACAACCACAATTCAAATTCCTTACTTATTTCTTACCTTTAGGTAGAAAAAGCAAAAGGTGTTTTACTTTGCTTTTATTCAAATGAATTAAATGCCAAGTTTGAAAAACACAGAGAGGAATAAGGGGATTAGAAAGGTTGCAGCTCAAAGTGGCAATCTGATCTACAATAGTAAAATTAAGTCTTTAAAAAGGTTAAAACATTAAAAGGGTCAAAATCATAAGTGTTGAAATCACCAGCAGAACAGTGCAATTGAACTGAAGAACTTATTTTTGTTTGTAAGTATGAAAACCTGGGATTAAAATTTTTCATCCATCTTTAAGAATGAGAAATATCAGTAAAAATTCACAAGATGGCAGAATTTATTTGTCATCCAACTCTAATCTTAATTAAAGCATCCCACCTAGATACTCTTTTTTAATATTCATACAGATTTACAAACAAGATTTTCTTCTAGTTAAGTATATTCAGGCATTTGAATTTGTCCAACATCCTTGCACTGCTTCCTCTCTTTATCCCTGTTCCTAAACAACAGTTTACTTTCCATGTCTTGCCAGCCATTAAGAGCCTTGGAAAAGGCTAAGCAGCAAGGGATACCAGACAGAAAACGTACATCAACTGATTGTCAATCCTTAATATTTATCTCAAGGTAAATCATTGCTAAACACTGAAAATTAGCATGAATCAGCTTATACCTGCAGAAGACCAGTGAGTTACCTGTATTTTTAGGTTACACAGTAAAACTTCGTAAAACACATGGAGTCTGCAGGAGGGCTAACACTGGAGAAACAAATGGTGGATGTAGGAGGAACATGACGGACAACAACCTCTAACATCACCCATACGTAATGTACCCAGCATTCACCCACCCTCATGCTCCCAAAGGTTGCCAGTATCCCCACGTGTGCAGTATATTCAAAGACAAAATGTTGGTACTCACCCTACTACCACAATTATAAAATCTAGTAAATTCCAGCCATTGCGGAGGTAAGCGTTGGGGTGAAAGAGAAGTCCATATGCTATTACTTTTAAAAATGCTTCCACTGTAAAAATTATGAGAAAGAGATACTCCACTCGTTCCTGGGGAAGATAAGAGAACAAGAGAGACAATTGTTAGCAGGAGTGACAAACCATGGATAAGAATGTTTTTTTCTGTCACGCTCCAGCCATGCAGCCTCCAACCCACAGACTTGTCACTTGGGTACATCTCACAGGCATGGCTTGCCAGAGGGCTTTTCTCCTCACACTTGCATAGTCTGCAGCCAGGCTGACAGGACTGGCTGTAAATTTTGGTCAGGCTCTGAAATTTGCTGCCCTTGCCTTGACAGGGACTAACCACTGCCCAAGCCTGTGCAAAGGAGGTGAGAGGGTCAACTGGCATGTTCTAGCACTAAGCCCTCTACAGAGTACATTGTCAAATATTGTCAGCCATCAGAATGAACTGCATCCAGTTCTTTCCTACCTCTGGGGAGGAAACACTGCTGAAAGCAATATTGTGGAGAGAGAGAGAGGGAGAAATAAAGAGAGGGGCCCATCTGAGACTGATGCATGTGTCAAACCGTGCCTTCGTTGGGATTCCCTTTTCTGTTGTTGGGGAATAGGTAGGCTGAATATTGGTGATAAATGATTTACAGATCAGGCTGACTAATGCTAGAGGTTTTCAATCATTCCATCAGAAATATACATGACCCTGTGAAAGGCAGGCTGCAATTAAGCATATCCAAAACAAAGTCACTTCCAGTGACAGTACAGTCTGATTCAAGACAAGCAAGAAGGCTTTTGGAGTCAGTACACGGGCTCACTATCTCTCATCTCTGGGGTTTTTAGCCCTAGTGTGGAATAAGAATAGCAGTGTTGCAGAAACGGTAGGGACCTACACCTAAGTAGGAGGGAAACTGCAGTGTTTGGTAATCACTACAAAAGTGCTCCGTGGCAAGCTGAGTGGGAAATAAATACGTGAAAACTAGATGACAGTAAAAGGATGGTAGGTCCCTACAAGGTTAAACTACAAGGTTAGTGAATGTCCACATTAAAGAAATAAAAATCTGAGATAAATACAAATTAAAACATCCTAGGCATTACTGGACACATCTTCCAGGTTACCCAGCAAGACAATCAGGCAGGTCACTACTTTATTTTTCTTTTCAGCTCCAAACTGCAATTGCCCTGTTCCTTTGTCCAGTTAAATGCATGTATAACACTTTCATATGATATAGCAATACAAAACGTGCAGGATTACAAAAAATCTTTCTATCATTTGACAGCTGCCCATTTGAACATCTTCCATTCAGCTCCAGGTAATTAACAACTCACTAGCAACTCCTTGATCAAAAAAGGCAATTTCTGGTTCATCTGCACATTTACATTGACTCGTTATTTTACAAAACTGAGAAATTCTATCTGGCAGTAGCATGCACATATTTGTCCTTTAAAATGTTGCTGGTTTCTCTCAGATAATGCTTTCACAATGCCTGCAGTAATCACCAGTGCTTAGTACAGGGAACACCTAAAAAAGAAAATGTATCATTCTTTAGTTATCCGATCCAGTTGTAAAGCTTTTGAATGTGCCCACAGCACAGAATTTGTCCATTGTTGTCCCAGACGGAGACAGGTCAGCGCACTAAGGATTTCCCTCCCCTTGAACTTAGAGAAGGAAACAATAACAAACAATACTAGTGACTACTATGTCCCCAGTTCTACAAAGAGTAAGTGCATTATTTTATTCAGCACAGGAATTGGCACGTAAGTGCTAACAACCAGGAGTCCAGCCATGGGCTTGGCCACAGAAAAGAGCTCCATAATGGCTTGCACGCTCCTAGAAGGGACTACCCTGGCAGCCCTCTCTTTCCACTGCTGCCGATAACTGAACGGGTACTAACTGTTGTACAAATCATAGTCAGACCCAAATGATCAAGCGCTATGCACACATTTGCAAAGTAAGACAAGCTGTCACAAAACCTCTTAAACAAACCCACAACAAAACACAAAATGATTGTGTGATGGGAAGTCTATGCAAGGTCTTTCTAATTGCCCTGTACCTTTGGGATGTCATGTGCATCTAGCAGCATGGCACGAGGTCAGACGCCATCCCACACTGATAGCCCATGGTAGCTTGGCCTGAGAGGCGATGCCCTACCTCTGAAAGGGCAAGGTAAAGCCTGTGTAGAGGCCAGACGAAGGTGGAAATGGGCTCTGTGGGGAAAGAACCTGCCCTTGAACCGAGGATGGGAATAGAGAGCATTCTGCCTGGAATGGACATGTCTTCACTAGGGATGAGTGAACATCTTTCAGGATGGAAACAAAGATTTGTGCTGCTGCAACCCAGCCCACTAATGGGTCTCACTCCCTGTTTCAGCCAAGGGCTTTCCACAGTTGTGGGCCAGCTCCTTTTGCCTCCTACAAAAAGGGTCATAGTAGATCCAAGACCACTCTCTCATTCAGACTGCCTTTGAGGTTGCCCTGTGCACTCAATTCATCTGGCATCCCACACTGTAAACAGAGACATGGGCTCATGGAGAAATGCTGTAGGACCTCGTCACCGTTTAAGGCTGGGCCGGCGCTTA
>NW_009601992.1:0-16980 GCF_000690535.1 Cariama cristata | reverse complement strand
GATGATCTCCAGAGGTCCCTTCCAACCACGACCATTCTGTAATTCTACTATTCTGTGATAATCAGAAACTGCCTTCTCCTAGAGGAAACAAGGTGAGTTCTCAAACACTATAGAGACTTCTCTGCAGTGGGAACTGTACATCAAGTCTCCTTGCATAGTATTAAACATCGTATTTCCTCAAATACATTTAACCTCTGGACTATACAGCAGAAAGAAAGTTTTTCACAGATCACCCTGCTTGCCTCATACTCCTAGAGCAGAACTTTCGCTACAGCCACCATCTTTGTAAAGTTAAAAAAAGCAAAACAGAACACAAAAAGGCCTTGACTTTTTGTCCTGTGTTCTTGAAAGTCCTCGTTTCTCATTTGATCTTGTAACAGATTTCTTTTGCAAATTATGATTTCAAGTAGTAAACAGTGATCTTTAAAAAAAGGTATTTCCTCTAAAATACTTTCAAAATCGTAACTGTAATTCAGACAAGGGCTTAAATCCAGTATCTGTGCAGACTGTAAATCTCAAACTGCCTTATAATTTGACTTTTCCTATCTGCTCCCGAAAATGTCACCAAGACATGCTGATGAAAGAAACACAGAGGAGAACTGCAAAGCTACAGTTTTTTTCCTCCTGCTTACCTCGAAAAGATAATCTTCACCCAGGAAAGCATTCTCTGAAATAGGAGCTCTGCTTTACGGCCAGGGTCTGTAGCAAGCACAAGTTGTAGTCCACAACTGTGATTCCTGGGCACTGCAGTAATGTGCTTGACAATGAAATAACAACCGCAACAGCACAACATTAGCAAACATCAGTAAACTCTGCATCCAGTCCAGATTTTCTCATTTCATGGAGACCGTTTATTCTTTTTAAGTAGATCCACAGCCCAAGATACCCACCTGCTCTGCATTAGACCTACAGAAGTCCACTTTTTCACTTTTTCACTACTACTTTTTGCTACTAAGCATATACAGAGCACCATGGGATCAGAGTAAAGGAGATTACCCAAGTGCTGCTAAAAGGCTGAATCGCCTGCCCCCAGGGTTTCCCTGTAACTTGGTTTATATGTGTAGCTGTTAAAAGCTGTTGAAATGATGGTGCTAAAAAACTGAACAAGCACCACAGAGAAAAGGCTGGCTAAAATAACCAAACCATGAAAATAAAGTGAAGGTGAATAAAAGAATGTAAAAAGAAAGAAAGAAAAAAAAAAAACACACACAAAAAAAACCAAACAAAAGCAGGGGAAAGATAAAGGGCAAAGAGATAGGCAGAGCTGATAATCATCTGAAATCAGCTTTCTCTTCCCCCTTTACCTTCTCTTCCTCCTCCCCCTTCCCCATTTCCTAACTCCTCCACTCCACTTACTTACACAGCTCTTTGGCCTCTACTGTCAGTTTAGCGTTACAAATCCTCATGCTGGATTTGATGAAGTCAAGCAGGCTCAGTGAAGATCACTGAGCTCATCTTACTCCTGGTATAATCTCACCCAAATCCATGGAGTTACATGAGGGATGAGTTGGAACCGGTTTTCTGAATCTTCTGACATCCAGCTTTGGAGTTCTCTAACTCCAGACTGATGATACACACTGAAGGGTTTTCCAAACACAGCAGAGGAGAAAAAAAAAAAATATGAGCTCCTTGGGTGGTTTTAATCATAGTAGTTGCACTACATCTGCCATATATCAGAACAGTTCCCATGTTTCCTACCCAAGATTCATAACAGCTCTAAAAACACCACCATACTTCACCATGTTGAAAAACAAATTTCTCCATAGCTGGAGAAATATATTTTTCAAGGTACAATGGCAAGGAACACAGTGTCCTTTAGAGCAACTTAACAAAAGAAATGATCTGATTCCTGGAAAGCCTTTTGCAATCTCTGCTTTTTTATCTGCAAACTCTCTACAGTTGTTGATTTGTGAAGCGATAATCCTCTCCCTTTGTCTCAGTGAAAACTTCTTCCTGGGAGATAAAAAATAGTTTGTACGAATCTGCTGTGTTGCTTGTGAGTAGTAATAACCAACTCACATCAAGGGTGTGGTTTTTTATTATTATTTGTACTGCAGTAGTGCTGGGAGCCCCTTGCTGGCTTTGGATGTCACTGTGTTGGAATTGTGTATATATGGAATAAGAGACATTGACTGATACGGCCGATCTGATGCACTGTGTTTTAAATGGAAGAGGCAGGGGAAAAAAGAATCAGAAAATAAGACTGCAAAAGGCCTCAAGAGGTCATCTAATCCATATTCGGATGCATGGCAGACTCACTTATGGCTGATCAGCTACTGCTATCGGTTGTTTCATCTGTTTTATAGATGGAAAATTAAGAGATTGTGTCATGCCCATGATGCCTACTGCCTGGCTGCAGCAGAAGTGGAAGTTTAACCCAAATCTCACAAGTCCTCATTGATAGAGTCCATGAAAATATTTTATGTTAACTGAACTTGGGAGCCTCTAAGGAAAACAATCATAAACCTGCTATCTGTATTTGCAACTACGAAACAGTGAGTTAAAATAAAGAAAATCTAGCTATCAGCTACAATTTTTTATTTGCTCTTCTACACTCAGGCATACCTTAAAAAAAGCACAAAGTCCACAAATAGCTGTATATATTAAAATATCTCCACCTCATTTATCACACTGCATTAGATATTCATTTTTCCTTCACTATCGGTCAAAACCACTATTCTGTGCTATATATAATATATGAAAGTCACACTATACAAAAAAATCACAGAAGATAAAATACTAAGATCAAAAGCACTCTATATCTGACAAAGACTTTTTGCACACTGCAATGCATCTTCTCCCATGTATTCTGTCTATTCCATGAAGCAGTATACACATGTAATATCAGATAAGCTCATCCTTTTAGTCAGTTATTGTAGATACCGAGCTTTCCATTCCAATGCAGAAGAAAAAATAGTTCCAAGTTACAGACAGTTCCTTTCCTATCACCATGTTATCACTTCTTCTCTGGGATGAACTGTAATCACCCTCTTTCATAGGTTACTGTTTCTACCTTCTATTTCAAGTAAGTTCCATACATTGATGAAACATAGGCAAGATTAATATGGCTTTCCTCTTTAATATAAATCTTTTGATTTGTTGCTGAATGGACTGTTCTCAAGTATTGCTATCTAACTGCAAGGGACAATGCTGTTTATCATTTTGCCCTGAAAGCAGCCATCCAGATCTAGATATTACAGTACTTTGAATTTAGAAACCATGAAATATAAATGTGTTCCTACCAAGAGTAAGTAGGAATTAAATGAATGTTTATTTTACATCTGAAGTACTTTTTACATTTACTTCCCATCTATGACATTTAGATAAAAATCCTCACTAAAATAGACAGCTAACACCAAAGATATCTTCTGAATAAGAAACACAGAAGTTCAAAATTAATAAAATGCAGATCATATGAAATAGAAATATAAGTAATTACACTTAGTCAAAAAACTAATGGAGCATTTCTCCCCTTGGGAAATGCTGGGGGATTTTAAGCCAACACATCTTGGGACAACTCCCTGACAAAATCTAATTTTTGCTTTAAAAAAAAAAACAACTGGAAAATACTTTAAAATACTTCATGTATTACTTGAAATTATTGCTTAAAAACATTTTTACATCATACAAAATATAGTCTAAACATTAAAACTGAAACAAACAAGCCAATGTGATAGCTTCACTCACACTAAATTTCAGTTTTCATCAATTTCCTTTCTGATTTGGAAATGAGATTTCACAGCTGTTGAATTTCCTGCCAGATAAGGGTCTAGTTCCAGTTTTCAGAGAATACTTACTTTTTTACCAGCTAAATGATTCCTTCCGCTAGTCATCCTCTCCTCCAGGCACAAGCTCCCACAGTTAGCAAAGTTGAATATTAGAGCACTCGATCTACTTAAACACAGCAGAAGTTAATGAAGTAACATCCTTTGTTGCTGCTAGCACACTGGGAGCGTGAGGAATGTTAAATTTCTTACCCGTGCTACCAAACTGAGTTATCCTATTGTTTTTGACACAGACTGGTATCATCATAAAGACTAAACAGGGCCAAGCCTGTTTACATCAGCTGAGGTACACGTATCTACTTTAGTTTGAACCAATGAGCCACACTGCGATGATCCTTTAAGATGTACTTTTCTATGCCTTTTCCTTAAAAAGAGGAGACCCACAGGGCTTGTAAACATTCCAACCAGATTCTGTTAGAGCACACCGCAGAGTATTGAAATTGCTAAAATGGAGGAGGAAACCCAGATCTATTGGGCAACAGAACAAAAATTAAAAAGGGATGTGAGGCAGACTTCTTATCCCTTCCTTGCAGGGTGACTGCTTTTCTCCAGGCTCAGTCTCAGTCTAGCAAGCTTGCTGGGTTGCAATAAATGCTGTGGTCTCTTCTCAGCTCCTAAGAAAAGTCTGTTTTCTTCCATCCTTTCTGTGCCTGCTCCTCGCTCTCTTCAGCAATCTCTGCCTCTGCCCGGCTGAGCATGTTGAGTTACTCTGAAAGTCTGGAAGCTCTCTCTCCTTCTAGAAGACCCCACCTGAACCAGGGTCTAGTGATGAGGTCAGGCTCAGGCACACCTCCTCCTTACTGCCCAGCCAGGTCCGTTCCCCAGGAGATGTCCTTAAGCTCTGTCAGAGGTTCTCAAACGTCAGCCAAGGAGGTGTTACCTCTGCAATAGGACAGACAGGACAAATCTTTATCTATAATCTAGAAAACCATCCTCACTCTAGACCAATGGAAATACTATAAACCAAAGGAAACAAACAGCTTTAAATGGGTGAATGAAGGACCCATTTAAAGGATCAAAGGATCAAAGTGGATGAATGACTGCCATGGGATGGAGGAACTCAGGAGCTAAGGTGGTTGTTGTTCATTATTGATGGGTGCCCCCAAACCACTAAGAAAAGGCTTAATATTAGTACCTGACTTCTGGGAAGGCTTATGGTGATACTGCTGATGACTACAGTTTATTAAGCTCAGAGAGACAAAGGGTAATTTGTATTTTTTATGAGACTCAATCTGTGTTTCTGGGGAATGACACAGACAAAGCAGTTCATTGCACATGTGAGGCTCCCTTTCTTGAGAGAAAGGCTAGGAAAATGGAAAAGTAATAATAGTGCAATAGTTTACACTGAGGAGGTGTAAAACTGAGTACAGGTTT
Source organism: Cariama cristata (assembly GCF_000690535.1). NCBI lineage: Eukaryota > Metazoa > Chordata > Aves > Cariamiformes > Cariamidae > Cariama > Cariama cristata. The sequence continues at coordinate 11,821 of NW_009601992.1, read as the reverse complement.
TGGATTCCTGAGGGAAGAACCTGGCACCTGTTCCCCACCTCAGCGTGCAACTAAAGGACCAGGTGTAGGAGAACAATGTCAATCAGACTATTTGTTCTGGAGAGGCTCACACCAGTCAGAAATGTAAAGTTTAAAAAAAGTCCAGAGGACAGATAAATTTTTTGCAGAGTATGAAGAGCAAGGCCCAAAGAAAGAGACAGTTGCATTTGGTGCCTGAAGGAAAGACAGAAGTGCTGCAACAGGACAACCGAGCTGCTTATGACTGATCCAAGAGTGATGTTTAAAGGACTAATGCTGTGCCATTATGGGAGAGGATGTCTCCCGTGTTCCTACTGGAGGGGAGATGTGTGATGGATAGTATATGTTGTAGCTCCTTGTTTGTGAGCTTTCTCTGAGGTCCCTGAAACAGAAGAAATGCTTTTTTTCTCATCAAGACCCCACCACAACTTGCACAGTTCAAAAGTTTAGAGAGTCTTATTCACTGAAGACTCAGTTACTTCATCACTTTATATAAAGTACAATATCATTCTTTTACCTCCCTTTCAGTTGAAGTCAATAGCAATACAGTCCCTTCAAAAAAAGCAAGATTTGCTTGGAGAGCTTGATCATTCAAGGTGGCAGCTCCACCTGAAGAAGGACCTACATACAAGATTAATCTGAAGAACGCAACTAATGCTATTGATTTCAGTGGGATTATCCACAAGCAGGAGTTAGAACAAAATATCTGTGCCAGTGGAAAAGGGTGTATAAAGCACATTTTGCTGTATATGCATGTTATTTAATGTGTACCTTTGCTGTTTCAGGATTGCAAGACCTGACTACAACCAGCTGTGGTTATAATACAGGACTCTGCCACACTGCCTTTGCTGGTAGGGAAAATTCTTTGCTGGTAGGGAAAATTCTTTTTTGATTACCCTGATAAAGGCTACTATTTTACGTACAAAATAACTTAATTCTGTTCCCTATGTCACAAGTTGGATATTTAGCTGGAAACAGTATGCCTGGAGGTACACAAATGGAGAATCATTACAGGTTCATTTCACAATTTACCTTTGCTGTATCTGAAAAAGAAGTGGGCATAGGTTAATCCCCTTCTGCTTAGAGGAGAAGCAAGCAGAAAGACTGCCTAGAGCAAAATTAAGAAACAATTTTCTCTTCTCACTGTTCCCATTTTATCTCATCTTTCCATTTCATCCTGAAGCTGCTGCCAATAGTGTTAGTTGTGGAATTAATGTCTTGCCAAAATAGTGAGAAAATACTTCTAAACAGTGAGATCTATTAAATTATGCAGTAGTTTCTACAAGGGAAAGGATGGGAACCTTATTGCTCAAGTAGTTTGAAAAAGGCATGGATAGTTCAACAAAGGGAAGTGCAAAGTCCTGTACCTGGGGATGGACAGCCCCAGGCACCGGTATATGCTGAAGGACGCCCAGCGGGAAGGCAGTTGGGCAGAAAAGGACCTGGGGGTCCTGGCGGACACCAAGCTGAACATCAGCCAGTAATGGGCCCTTGCTGCAAAGAAGGCAAATCGTATCCTGGGCTGCGTTAGGCAAAGCATTGCAAGCAGGTCAAGGGAGGTGACCCTTCCCCGCTGCTCAGCGCTGGTGAGGCCACGCCTGGAGTGCTGGGTCCAGCTCTGGGCTCCCCAGTACAAGAGAGACATGGACAGACTGGAGAGAGTCCAACCAAGGGCCGTGGAGGGGATGAAGGAACCGGAGTATGTCTCTTATGAGGAGGGGCTGTGTGAGCTGGGACTATTTGGCCTGGGGAAGAGAAGGCTCAGGGGGGCCTTATCAGTACCTGAAGGGAGGGTGCAAAGAGGACAAATCCAGGCTTTTTTTGGAGGAGCCCAGTGCCAGCACCAGATGCAATCAGCACAAACTGAAGCACAGGAGGTTCCCTCTGAATGTCAGGAAATACCTTTTACTGTGAGGGTGACCAAGCACTGGCACACGTTGCCCAGGGAGGTGGTGGGGTCTCCATCCTTGGAGATATTCAAAAGCTCCTGGACATGGTCCTGGGCAGCCAGTTCTAGGTGGCCCTGCTTGAGCAGGGTCTTGGACCAGATGACCTCCAGAGGCCCCTTCCAACCTCAGCCCCTCCATAATTCTGTGAAAGCAAGCACTCAAAACCGTATTATAGAATCAACCCTATATTAATGTGCAAAAAAATAGGATGATAAGGCACCAAAACTGACCTTTCACCATATCTAAGATTTATAATTAAAGCTCTTATTTATACATACCATTCAATGATATCAGTTATCTGTATTGCATGAATCAGTTTAGGTGGCTTGACTAATTTCAGGGAAGAAATAAAGAATAGTGCTTGCTACTGGCAGTTTTTCTAAAAAGCATCATGAAATAACGGGTAATCAAATCCAGGCACACTTCATAGACCTCATCTGTAATCCTAGAAGTTCCAAAAATAATGGAGGATCAGCTCAGATAAGTTTTTTTAACTAAGAAAAAAACATCAATGAATGATTTCCTTGACTGCCTTGTCTGCTCTTCTCATCCCTGAGTAGACTCTGAGTTACTAAAACAGAGTGGGTAAAAATACAGTCAAAAACATTCAGTGAATTAATTTTGAGTATCTTATCACTGTATGTTGCAATATTTGAAACATCTTCCATATAGCATTAGTAACAGCAAAAGTGCCATGATCTCTATGGAACTTCTACCTATTCTTGCTCGAGACACAAGTATCTTGGCTGACTGCTTACTTTGCTGATTTTTTTCAAGGTTTAGGATTAGTATTCGGAAGGCCACTGGCCCATGGAAAAGCTGGTACATAGGTGGACAGCGCAGAGTTAAAAGTGACATTTTAGCTATGGTAGAAGGTCTTTTAAAAAAAGGGCAAGATTTTGCAGCACTTCCAAAAAAAGGCCAGTCTTGGCAACTGTCTAATGTTCCCAAGAAATTTGGCCCCCCGACTAAATCAGTTTAGTAAGTTTTTCGTATTTAAAATGTGAACTGTTCTGAGCGGACTCGCTAGTCACATGGAAAGCTGATTCTCCCACGGGAAGGATGCGCTATCCAAATTGCTTCCTGTTGTGCAACCACAAAAGTATGAATAAGAATCGTACTTTGCAAAAGTTCTTTGCCATTTGATTTAAATATCATTTTGTCTCGCACCACTTACTATCTATCATTGTTTTGTTACAGTACTGGAAGAAAGGTGCGATCGCAATCAAAGTGAACTTGCTATGAATTTATACTCTGACTATTGACTGAAAATATTTCTGCTGTCCTCACCAAAGCTCTGTTTGACACCTCCCCTTCTGGCAAAACAAATCATGTCTGACAGCAAACAACATTGGGTCTCCTGGCCCAATTTTATATTCTCCTTTATTTTATTTTTAAGTGTGCTGTGTTATTATTCTGTCTGAATACAAACCTCCCAGTTGATTTAAAAATGCATATAACTCTGGGAAATCTGTACCGGCATTAATGAAAAATGGCACCATCCATTTATAGGGAGTTCCTTCAGCTTCGCTGTTGACACAGGTACCTTCGTGAGTGCAAGGGAAAATGAGGGAGGAAGGGAGAATATTTTCTGATGGTTTGTCTTCTCTGCATCAATTATCTCAAGTTATTACACACAAGTAGTTCTCTTTTGGTTAGTGTATATATCAAGAGAGAAATTCGTGCTGCAAAACCATCACCAACTAACACAGGCCTGGTTTGATTAACAAGAGAATTATGGTTTTGATCCCAGATGCTGTAGCTCATGCACATTACTGGCTCAAGTGTCAGCAGCATTTGACCTCAAAGCTGTATCCAGCAAGCCATCTGGATCAAGCTCACAGCCCATTTAACATGAGCTAGAAACATTTATCAGGACAATAAAGCTTTCAAACTAGCAGCCATCTCAGAGCATGAAGCTTGTTATAGAACCAGCATCAGCACTGGAAGACGCCAGCACATGCTAGCCCCATTCCTCACGTATCTCCTGAAAGTTCTCCTTGGGGTGAAAGACATGTCAGACAGCACAAATGAGAGAGTAAAGCAGGTAACTATGATCAATGAACAGAAATATGTCTGTGCCTGATAAGGCTTATTCACTTTTCAAAATGGGGTCTGCCAGCACAGATCAGTCGGGAGACGAGTCGGATGGCAGTATGTCATTGCTCAGGAATAAAAGCCCTTACAGCACACCCCGAGTTCCACCTTCATTGATACCTGATACGTGCATTACCGAACAGTTTAAAAGTGATCTGAGTCAGACAAGAGCACGTGACTCTATTTCTGTCATGTTAAAAAAAAAAAAAAAAGATACGGTATTTACATCAGTTCCTTGCCACTTGGAAAAGATAGTCAATACCCGGTCCGCTAGAAGAGGAGAACGACATGAGACTGTTTCTGCTCTGGAATAGAGTCCACTGGCACAAAGTCATCCCTTCAAAAGGAAAAAGCATTACATTTGAACTGGCAGGATGAGCTTGCATCAGTTCTGTGTTTGCACCATGTGTCTGTGGTGGTTTTATCTGGTTCAGTCTTTTAAAGTGAAGCTGTACACCACAGCTTCCGTGTCATACGTGTTCAGCACTTTATGAGACTTCATATTAATCACTGGAAACTCTAGCTATGAGGCAGTGCCTTTAGGATGCATATAGGATTTATCTAATCTAACTTTAGATGCCAATAAAGTAGAAAGTAGGTATCTACATCTAAGCTAGCCATGGGAGCCTCCCATGACAGTGAAGAAAAAAAAGGAACATGTGGAGCATGACTTGCCTGGTTTGTTTTAGCAGGCCTTTCCACAACATGATGAGTCTAACCCTAGAAGCCACCATTTCTTTACCTTGACCTGAAAGAGAACCTAGGTGACTAGCTGAAATGTAGTCATCTATATGATATGTATGTAGTTAACCGAATCCCACAGATGCAAATTAGAGTGAAACTACCAGTCCCTTTAGTGTAGGTGTCTCTGTATACTGTCAGGTGGCTGCGACTTTTCCATGGTTGTTGAATTACGTCATATTTTGTCCCTTAAATGAAAGTCAGCCCTTCTTCCCAGAAGCTTATAATTCACCTTCAAGGATTACCAGAAATATTTTATCACCTGCTCTGGCGTTAAAACATTTCTTAAAACAATCTGCTAGACAGGAAGAAATGTGAGGGGGAGATCATTCAGGGAACTCTATCAGAAGACTAAGTGGACTGTGAAATACTCAAATATATGGTAATTATCAAATTAATAGAGTATATATTCTGTTCTGATTGGTGGCGGGGAGTCATTTAAGCAATTAGAAAGGTGCCAATTTGTCAGTACAGCAATCCTAAAATTGCGTTTAAAAAATATCATGGCAGGACATTGGGAATTACATTATTAAAGAACATGCCGTGCACCTGATTTTTTTAATGGTTCCTTGATTTTTGCTAATGAATAACTGGAAGCACAAATAATATTTGAGAATGAGTAACCATGGTTCCTCAATTACCCAATGCTTGACTGAAACCACTTTCAAGATGGCCAGTGCTCAGGACATTGGATGTTCAGCTGTTTCCAAATATTCAGTCATTTAGAAATACTCATATGGCTTTCTTAAACACTAAACCATCGCTATAAGAAACACTTCAAGAATCTTTGTCCAGTTACTTGCTTGCATTTTTATAAGAGACAGACAGACTGTGGACCTGCCTCTAAAGACAGATGGAGACAGATGGAAGCTCTCTCTGCCCGTGTGCTGAGTTGGACATACGCAAGCTAAACGCTGCTCAGCACTTGTATAGCTGCATTAGCACCGCAGTGTCAACACAGCTACACAACTTCTGGAGCAAAACAGATGAGGCACAGCACTGTGCAAACACAGCCAAACAGTTTCTGGATGGTGTTTCGTGTAGCCCAGTAAATACGATTTTTTTTGCCATTCCTAGTAAAAGGTCACACATTTTTTATTGACCTGAGAGCAAAAGGTGTCAGGATTTGTTTGGGCTTGTCCTGGCCTAAGCTGATAATTAGCTTGTTTTATTTAACTGGGGTAGTAAATGTCCAGCAGTCAGGTTTGCTTTGGGTTAGCCCTAGTTTATAGCGGTAACAAGTAGATTAAATTACCTGTGATCCTAGAATAAAATATAGTTTGCAAGAATGCAAACACAAGATGGTACTGGAGGTCCCAAACTGTAAACACAAACCCCAATGGTCAGTCAGTGGTCACTGCAGGCATGCAACTGTCGAAACCAGTTGATACAACAAAGAGGCCACAAAGCTGAATAACTTTACGGTTGGACTTGATGATCTTTGAGGTCTCTTCCAACCATAATGATTCTATGATTCTATGATTCTATGAACTGAGAACTAAAGAAAAGAAAGCCCATGTAGTGGAGGCTGTATTAAGAAAATAGCCAAACATAAACCCAAACTGACCCCAAAGCAGAGGAGGAAGGAACCTCCAGCCATCAGACTCCTCCTGGGGAAGAACTGAGGACACTGGTGGCTGCTGACACCCCCTCTGGCCCCTCTGCTCTCAGCCCCAGGACCCAGAGGGACACTGGAAGGATGGCGTAACACCAGAGAAAAGAGGAAAATACTTTAATTTTGCAGTTAATAGGATTTGGGGCTTAACATTGGACTTCTTTGTAGCTGCCCTGTAACCTGGGAAGAAAGATGCTGTCTTTTTGCCCCAAAACATATTCACCATGAGATTCATTTCACTTCATTTTAGATACTTACAGTGCAGACATCTACATTTGACCTCGTCATCCTAGGCTCCCATTATAGTCACTGGAGTGAAATAAGTACTTTTAGGGCATGAATTATCTGATCTGTTTTAGATGTCTACTTTAGGCTGACAGGAATTGCACCCTAGAACAGTTCATTTCCCCTCATTGACTGTAAAAGGCAACTAATTCAGAGAGGGACAGTTATAAGGTCTTTTACCTGTGAGAATATAATTCCTGCCTCTGTGCTCATGTAGTATCCCTGTCTTCTATATTTACAGATTACTTCAATAAGTAATTACTCATTGGATTGAAACCCCTTAGAAAGCATGGCCCCAGGATTTAATCATAAAACACTACTGTTAGAAGTACGGATCACTCATTTGGAAGGAATTTGCATTGTAGCAATAATAATAAGAAGAACTAATAAACAAAGGCCATACTTTCAAAGGTATGGCCAGTTTCAGAAGAAATAGGTGGGAACTATAGAAAATTAACACTTTCCCAGGAAGTAATTCAGCATCTTGCTGAAGGTCTTATAAATTAGGAAACTCAGATACAAGGATGATAACTTAAAAAGCTACAAGAGTGGAGGGAGAGCTCTGGCAGTGAGTCCCATAGGAAGGAAGGAAGATTTGACACATTTCATCCCTGTTTTACACTAACCAGCACGTTATTAGGGCATCATAGAGGACAGGACTACCCCGAGCTTGGGGATTCCCAGCAGAGAGCTCTGTTCTTGATCCCCCGGCGGTGCAGCCGCCTCCTGCCTCATCGCCGGGCTCAGCCTGAGAAAAGAACCAGCCATGTGAGGCACCGGTTACCACGTTGGTCCTCGGCTCTGTGCACATTTATAGCTCCATAAATGACAACAATACTAACAATTTACTAACTTCTGATAAAGACCAGCTTCTCGGGAATTGCTGATACCTCTATTTCTATGGGAAATAAATCTCTCTGGAAGCTTTGCTCTGATGCTTTCTGAGCACATGAAAGTGCTGCTGAAATTCCTAATTGCAAATTAGACTTTTGACAGGGGAAGGCAGAGCAGATGGATTGAAATAGCCTTAAAGTGCTTTTCTCTTCCCGATGGCAGAAGAGTTCATAATCCAGACAAATTAACTGATTGTAACAAACAGCATTAAGGCAGCACTGTGCAATGTTGTGTCTGGCAGCTGGTGGCCAGACACTAGAACATACTTAACCAATTAGCGCAGTCCCCTGCGCCGGCCAAAATGCCCATTAAGAACAACTGAGATGTGATCTGGGACATTCTGTGGTCTACATACAGCAGCTTTACCAGGTGGGCCAGAAAAGTGAGATTCTCAGTGGATGTGTTAGCCGGGGTTGTAATAAACCTGAATCTGCTGGAAGTCAGTCCTTGCATATCTTATTGGCTGAACCACTCCAGGTTTAGCTGAGCTGTCTTTTCGTGGCTTTTCAACACTTCAAGGAGATTTCAGAGGCATTCTGTGATTACTGGTGCCTTTCTATACTTCAAAAAAAATAATAAAATAGGCTGCAGACCTTTCAGAGTATTCTTTTTCTGACACCGTAATAGTTACACTTACGGAATAATGGGTCTTGGCACTTGTACAGTACCTTCCTTCAGTTTTCATAACTAGTTCTGAACATTAACAAGTTACAGGCTTAATTTTCAAGCTCAGCTTCAGTGACTCAGCAGCCCTAAAAAATAGTCTTTTATTTGTGTCCTCTACCTACAGCTTTAGGTACCTAACTCTAGTCACTCATATCTGAAAACTTAAGCTGCGGAGGCCTGACGGAGAGGTGGGAATAGATCACAGATCTCATGATACTTAGTCATGTACCTTCCCCGAAAGACTATGCTTCATCTTATGGCTCAATGATGTGAGGGAAACATTTCTTTTTTTCTAATACAGCATGGGAATGCTGGCTTGTTAATACCTGGGCAGCACAGTGTGCATGATGGAGAATCTGGGGATCTCACAGCAGCATTTTCTCTCCCTGATTACCCATGGCTTGGGAAGATGGGCTGTCTTGGATTTCTACCTGTCCTCAAGGAAAGAACTCAGATCAGCAATGACATTGTTAAAATCAGACTGTCTATTCACTGAGCACATTAGTTTAATTTCGGTTCCAAGATTAATGAACCTTATTTTTGATGCACAGACTCATGATTCATTCTGAACACTTTTGCTGCATAGATATCCCCGTACTTATTTAGCCGGTGTGACCTCACTATCCAAACACCTCAGTTATTAATGAGCTATGTTTTCACAACAGCTATAAGGAAGCAGCAGTCAAATGCATGCCCTTTGCAGAAAGAAAGAAAACTGGACTGCTTAAATCCTAAATTCCCTGATTCTCAATGCCTTGAACCAGGAACATTACACATTTCCTGTTAAATCAAAAGCATTCTAACTGATTTTAGTCGTGTACATCGCAGTAAGGAGACTCATGCCCTAGAAATGCCTTTTTCTTGTTTCCATCGACTAGAAAGGGAACCTGGACAGATCAGGTCAGAAAAAAAAAGATCTTTGCAGGGTAGGTGCTTGGGGTTAGGTTAAAAAACCATACCAGTCAGGGCATGGGAGAGAGGCTGCAGCACCGTGCCGCACATGCAGTTACAGACAGGGGGAAATCAAAAGTGTGAGACATCACAGGTTTCAGGAGAACTCCCAAAAGAAACTCTACAGAGTATTCTGGCCGATTTACATATTGTACTACCCTGAGATTATGGAAAAAAAAGGTTCTTGTCCCTTCACACACCACTGAAATGAACTCCCTTAGGAGTTTGGCTTGGGTTTTCAGCTGTGTAAAAGAGAAAATAATCTGATCGCACTTTCTAAACAAAATATTAGGTCAAAAATACAAGTAGAGGCAGAAGAAGGTGAGGTTTGTGAGTTCTGAGCTATCCATTTGAATCAGAAGACTGTACTCAATAACTTCGCTAAAAATATCTTCATTAAAGCTATTTAACATTGCTGTTGTTTTGAGCGTTTATCTACAAAGTAAAAAATTTCAGGTCTGTTTCTAATTTACCTTATGAGCTAACTCTAACGCAGTAGAAAACAATATGCAATAAATTGCCTTCCAGTAACAAAACAAGTTTACTGATGCTTACCAGATGCTTGCCTCTGACTAAATTCAAGAGCCTCCGATGTAATGGGTTCACTCTGTTTTAGCCTTCATTTCACAGGCCAACACACCAGCCATTTGACTGGACTGAGCTTGAGATGGACATCATCTTACTTACACAATGAGAACATTCACTGTTATCATTAAAACTGCTAAAGAGCAAATAAAACCTTCAAATGACTGAGGAGGGACTTGAACCTACAGTGGCTCACAGCTCCTACTATCTAGTTGAGGGTCTTCATGTTCTGCCCACTTTTAAATCAGGGGGAAGCAGATTCTTCTTGCTCTTTCCCAGCCATCTGCCTCCATGGTATATTCATTACTATGCTGCCTAAAATCATATGTAAAACTTACTCTTATTCCCTGCATATTGTGTCACCTTATCAATACTTTAACTTCTTTCCACCTTCCCTCGAGTTTGGTTAATGCTGACATCTCATCAAGATTTGAGCATATGAACACCATAATTCAGGCAACTGCTCTGCAAACTGATAATACAACACTCACGTAGGTGGTGGTCATTTATCCCGAGTGGGCTCAGTGCACGGCAGGGGTTGGGTTTAGGCAATACAAAGCCCGTGAATGTCTCAGGAGCTGGTTTCACACAGCAAGTTACCTGCTGTTCTTCTTAGCTCTTTCATATGCAGAGGTCAATACTTTTGTAGAGATTATCCTCTTAAATCAATGTCAGCTGACTTAGATCGGCTTACACAGAGTCTGATGGCATCTGAAGCTGTGGGAGGAATGCGTGCAAGCAAGGAATCCCATCCTGAAAGTCAGCCACTAGTGTACATCCAGGCTCTGTTAAAGCATTTTGCTGCTTCTTTAGTGTCTACATACGCCATGACAGAGGATTTACAACGTGCTGTGACAGCCCCTTCAGCACGACAGTGCCATTAATCTTCAGACAGACTACTGAGATCAGCACTGATCTCGTGTTCGGATCCCCTAATCCAGGACCCTGCGCCCGGCCGGACCCCTCACGGTGTCAGCCTGTTCCAGAGGCAGAGGACTCTGTCTCAGCCTGGACTCTCCTAACTCATATTTAATCACAATACTTTTCACAGTTCCTCTGCAAGCATTGTAACACAGTGACTGAAGACATACTCAAACATTTAAGTACATGATTAACCTAAAGTGCTTGAATAGAAGTTGACTTCAGCAAGGCTGCTTGTATACTTAAGAGTTAAGTATACTTCTTCACAGATCGGTTAATTATCATTAAATACATGCAACAAACAGAGACACAGAGATGACACAAGCACAGAAGTACTGCAGAATACATCTCCTGGAGCAGCTATAGCAAATCTTGGGTTTAGGTGCATCTTTAAAGTACATACATCAAGTCAAGAGGATGTTTGATTTTTATAGAAGAACACGACAGACTCAACATGCAAAACGGGAATACGGTTAACTTGCTTCCAAGATGTTCCTCTTTCCTATAGAAGATTTGAAATTCTGTATTAAACGCATGCCAATAGTAAATTACAGAATATTGACCACTTTATAAGGAAAGGAGACAGTCATTGCTGCCTGCTCACACAATATAGAAATAACATTTTGTTTAATAAGAAGAGAAGAAATATAGGAAAAAGAGAAAAAAAAAAGAAGAAAAAAAGAAGGGAAAAAAAAAGAAGAGAAAGAAGAAAAGGAAGAAAAAAGAAGAGAAAAAAGAAAAGGAAGAAAAAAGAAGAAGAAAAAAGGAAAGGAAAGGAAAGGAAAGGAAAGGAAAGGAAAGGAAAGGAAAAAGGAAAGAGAAAAGGAAAGAGAAAAGGAAAGAGAAAAGGAAAGAGAAGAAAAGAAAAGAAAGGAAAAGAAAAGAAAAGAAAAGAAAAGAAAAGAAAAGAAAAGAAAAGAAAAGAAAAGAAAAGAAAAGAAAAGAAAAGAAAAGAAAAGAAAAGAGAAAAAGAGAAAGGAAAAAAGAGGGAAAAAAGAGAAAGGAAAAAAGAGAAAGGAAAAAGAGAAAGGAAAAAGAGAAAGGAAAAAGAGAAAGGAAAAGAAAAAAAGAAAGAAAAAGAGAGAAAAAGAGAAAGAGA
>NW_009601991.1:0-24725 GCF_000690535.1 Cariama cristata | reverse complement strand
GGCTGTGCAGCTGCCTTCCTCTGTACTTCCTCAGGACAGCGGTAGGGACACTCATCACTGAGAGCAGGAACAGGAAAGATATAACTCTAAGACCTTTCTGGGACTCACCAGCCTCAGGGCAGCATAGGGATACTAAGCCACCGCTCCAGGTAGTCATGTAGTCTTTTCGCTTCATTAAAATATGTGCGTGCCAGATGTTTTGTGGGATAGACAATTACTCACTGATTTTGTTACTGCTTGCAACTCTGAGTTGCACTGTAATAATCAGAAAAAAAATACTAAGGCACCAAATGGTGGTGACGGAGGAAGAGGAGTGGTAAAAAATAACAATGACAATGGCAATTGTGAAAATAATAATGATAATAACAGTAAAACCCAGTTATTTTGCTTTTTAGTTGGTACTAGTTAGCCAAGGAAACCACACAACTGTAGGGAGAGAGGAAATTTTGACTGGTATGTTTCTCAGGTCAAATTGTGAAAATTAGCTGACTTCCTAATAAAAGATTCCTGTTGTTTCACTGGGGTTATGGTCCTGCTTTCTCTTCTGTATCTTGTATGGAAAATGCTTTCAGAGCACCCTGTGTTCCATAAAAGCAAAGGATGTTAGATGAAGGCATTTTCATTTTCATGAAGCACACACCTTAAAGAAGGATGACATTTTTCAAACCTTTCTTTTTTTGTCTGATGTTGAGATTGGGTAACTATTTGATACAGCTGAGCAGCAGGATGGTGGTTCAGACAGGCGCTTGACAACATGCCTAATTTTAAGCTGTGAATTTACCGAATAAAGAGCCAGCTAGGACTTGGGGGATCCTCATTCAGTTTTTAACGTGATTAAGTCATTTAAGGCAAAAGGTCTTTTGATACAAAGAGCCAGCTAGGACTTGGGGGATCCTCATTCAGTTTTTAACGTGATTAAGTCATTTAAGGCAAAAGGTCTTTTGATACTAGTAGCACTTTGCAAATGTTTTACAAACGTTTAGAACATTTTACAAATCTTGGCAATGCCTTACAGGAGTGCTGTGTTTTGAAGCTTCATACCTGTGAGGTGTTCCATACAAGTACCTTTGCCATCTCTCGTGCTATAAAATCCTGTCAACAGAAGGTAGAGAGAGAAGTATGAAAAAAACTGTTCCCTATTGAGAACATGGGTTATCTTGACCAGTTCTTGTTTGACTCCCGGGGTGGATTGACTGCACAGGTATGTGAGTTAGCCCTGGTGCTACAGCTGCATCTTCTCTGGGAGTGTTTGCATATCTGTAGTCCATGGTGTTCAATCCAGGGTGCAGGAAGAAAATATCAGAACTTCAGTAGTACTTATATATCATTTAAAATAAATAAATATATGTATATTGGAGGGGAGTGCTCAGAATCTTTTTACTGAATAGGGTGCATGATCAAAAAAGTTTGGAGGCCACTGTTACAGTCAGCCTTCTAGGATTATCTTTGCCTAATACTTCTAGGAGTATCTTTGCCTACAGTCCTCCATGGAAGCACATCTTGAGTAGCAAAAGTCAGGAAAAACGGGCTAACTCACTTCTGACTCCCAGTGGTGATTCCAGTTAAGCAGATATGTGTTTCAAGGATTGTTCCTATTTACCCCTTTTATTTTTTGTGTCATTTATGTTGAGATGAAAATAAACATATAATGGATATGAAATGTGCGCAGACTATTTCTACATTGTGGAGAATTTTTCCTCCAGATTGCCTGCCTTTGACATTGTGTTTAATGGGGGTTTATCGTTTTTTTCTGGTCTCTGTGGTTTCCATTACGGAAATGGGAAAGATATTGTATATACATTGCTGCTTCTGGTGCAGGATTCGTATCAATTAGAGAACCAAATAATAACATTAAAATAATCTGTTGAATTATTTTTTCAGAAGTACTCACCGTCAGTCCAATTTTTGTCAATCGGGTTTCGATGTCAGAACAAACAGAATTAGACCCACAGTGAAAGTTGGAACTTTCTCCCTAAAACATCACGGCTCAGCATTTAGCTGCAACTGTTTATGCACATCGGTTTGTGTGCGCCTTAGCCCAGCATTGGTTTCATCCTCCAACACCAGCTCTGCCAAAGTTGTCCTGCGAGCACTCATGTGGTATAGTTGCTACAAGACAATGCTGTGGCATTTCTTATTTCATCAGCAAGGGAAACTTCTCTCCCTCACAGGGAGTTACAGGTGCCATGTAATGCAATTGCATGGGTCTACCTATTAAAATCTCATGAGATGACACCCCATGTTTTTTGTTCCCAATGCTTCCTGTATAGACCAATGTGGGAGGTAAGGCACCTGGCCATTTCAGGCCAGTCTCTGAGCAAATCTTTGCCAAATTGGTTTTCAAATTGGAGTTTTTCCTTTCTACACCACTACTGACACTTTGGTTGTGTTTGTTGGGCAGCACAAATTTCGTTCATTACTCATCTTGTAGGATGGATCCTCCTATTATTATTTAGTGTTAGGGGAATACCAAATTAAGAAATTAGTTCCCTCGGCAGCTTTTTTGCAACAGGTGTTGCATCTCCATGTTTACAAGGATAGCCCTCTACCCATCCTGCTAACATATCTGAAATGATGATACTCAAAATTACAGCACTGAGGCATTTGAATAAAGTCAATTTGGAAATTTACAAATGATCTCCACCGTTTAGGGTGTGCAGCTATATCTATCTTCCTCTGCTGTCCTGTGTTATGTGCTAAACAGACTGCACAGCTGCTACAGTACAGTTGAGCTATAGTTGAAAAATTTAGAGCAAATCAATCGTGTCGTTATCTGCAATCACACACACACCCCCCCCCTTTGCTGGTTGGGCCACCAAATGGGCCGTAGGAGCAAGGACCGGTAACAAGACCAGAGGCACTACCAGGCGGCTGCTGGGGGAGCACTAAGGGAGCTGGGATACAGTTGACATCCCCAATGAGGCCATGCTGCCTTTTCCTCTTCCAGTGTTGAATCTTGCAGAGCTGCCAGTTCTACAAGGGAGACAAAAATGGTAAAGGGGGCGGACAGACAGATGAAAGATACAGGAGCCACATATGAATGGTACGGGAGCTACATCCTTTGCCACTGCATTGGCTAAGGCATTTCCTCACAAGACATCGTCTTGAAGAGAGAGGTGGTCCTGGCATTTGACAATAGATGAAGAGTCATAAATTCATCCTGTCATGGTGCAGGCACATCCAGGCTGTAATATATGGTACAACCCAATTTACATAAGAGGTCTCTTCCTAGAATGTTTACAAAGGCAGTAGGCCTTACAAGGAAAGCATGATATCCAGGAACAGGGTTGAAAGTCCTAAATGAAGTGTGTTATTCTGAAACACCAACAGCTTTATTGTTTCTGAAGACAAGGGGAGTGTAGGAAAACCAGAGGCATATGAAGTACATTGAAAAGCATCAGTATCAACTAGGCAAGAAACAAGCTTGCCATTACTAGATAAATGAGGATAATCTGGTCAAAAGAAAGCAGAGGAGTGGTGATGTCTACATCTATGTCCTTTGGGCTGTCTTGATCACATTTCTGAGACTGTGGCATGAGGGAAGAGTTGGGTGAAAAGTTAGGGTTACTCAATCCTGCCAGACAGGACTTTTGGTCAGGTCTATAAGGACAGTCTGACTTCCAGTGTTGTTTGAAATAATTATACGAATTGCCAATATCATTTAAGTGTTTGCAGGAGCAAAATGTTGAATTGGCAGTGCCATGAGTTCATTTTTGCCCTCTTTTTCCTCTCCTGGCTTGCACGGCCGTGATGAGCAATGGTAACTAACTCAGCTGTCATCTTAATTTGCCACCTGATGGCAGCAGCCCGTCATTGCTCTTTAATTTTTATTTGTAAGCCCTGAACAAAGGCAGCTACCACAGCCTCTGGAGTGTTTTCAGCAGCATCATCTGTGCCGGTGTTTGTATAAAGACATTGTCTGTGCCAGACTGTGTGTTAAAAACGCCCTTGAAGAGGAAGGTTCTGGACTGATCTGCATTTAAAAGCTGGAGCCCAGCAGCCTCAATGCCACTGGAGCCTGCAGACAATTTTGGTTGGGTTGGAGGGACCCAAGAGGACACAGAGCAGCAGTGGGACAGATTCTGCCCAAGCAGGGGAGTTACAGAGCTTATATACCTTTGGGTGGCACGGAACTGCAGTACATGCCAGATAAGCAGGACACAGTAAATTACAGCAGAGTGCAATTCACTCCTTCAGTAACTATATGATGCTGTCTTGGCAAGGCCATTGGGTCATGCTGCAGGTATTGTCTATCTAGTGGGGCTTTTGGAGGTCCACAAGGCATTAGATATTTCCATTCTGCACTACTGAAGGGCCAGCTGGGATTTGAGGGATTCTCACTCCGGTTTTAGCCTGATACAGTCATTTAAGGCAACAGTTCTTCTGGTATCAGAAGGACTTTTCAGATACTTTATGAAAATTTGGAACATTTTACAAATGTTGGGATCATCTCATAGGAGTGCTGAGTTTCAAAACTGCAAGTCAACAGCAGGCAGAGTGAGAGATATGAAAAAATTTGATCCGCATTGAGAACTTGGGTTATCTGGGCAGGGTGTTGCTCTTGAACAGACTGGCAGGGGTGGATTGACTGCACAGGTATCTCAGTTAGCCCTGGTGCTACAGCTGCATCTTCTCTGGGAGTGTCTGTGTACCTATATTCCATGGTGTTCAAAGTGGGGGGGTGTGCAAGACAATCCATTCAGGTGTGGGAAGAAACACTAGAACTTCAGTAGTACATCTATATAAATAATAAATAAATATGCATGTGTTGGGGGGGAGTGCTCAGAAATGTTTTGCTGAATAGGGTGCTTGATGAAAAAAGTCTGGAGGCCACTGCTAGTCAGCCTTTTAGGAATATCTTTGCCTACAATCCTCCATGGAAGCAGCCTGTGAGTAGTAAAACTCAGGAAAAATGGGCTAACTCATTTCTATTTCCTAATGGTGATGCCAGTTAAGCAGATAAGTGGCTGTTTGAAGGATTGTTCCTATTTATCCCTTCTATTTTTTGTGTCATTTATGCTGTGATCAAAATAAGCATGTAATGGATATGAATTTGTCCTCCAGCTTGCCTGCCTCTGAGGATGTGCTTACTAGAGCTTTCTCTTTTCCTGGTCTCTATGATTTCTTGTACAATCCCACACTGGCATCTGAACTAAGCCCTGCATCTAATTATAAGCTTTATGAGTAAACAGTTATCAAAAACAACTGATCCTATCTTCGACCTATCTGAGAGTTTTCTCTGAGTTTAAAGGCAAACTCCAGCTCTGCCCATAATACCACTGCAGCCAGTTATCCCTTGTTCAATGTAAAGCTGATTGAAATAGCAAATACAACTCGACATAAAGGTATCTCAGTAGCAGAAAGGAAAGGAAAAGGCAGGAGAAAGGAATCTGCCAGAGATATTTGCACTTACTGACCTGTGAGACAATTTTTAATTTCAGACTAATAGGGATGTGAAATGTCACCTTTTATGCACAATGAATAAATGTCATCCTGCTGCTGCAGATTTTTTCCTTTGTTGAATCAGAAAAAGATCTCACACATCAGAAAAACCAGGGAGCTTTGTCCTTCTGCAAGCCCTGATCCAATTTAGAAGATTATATTATTGCATTTGACTACTGTTTCTCTTTTAGCTCTCCGTTTCCACAGGTCCACAATTTTGTGAACAGAATTAACCCTTCCCTGTCCCAGGAGGAGCCAGCTGTCTGAGCAGGAGCTGGGGGCCTGACTCCCAACCCAGTGCCAGCGCCAGCAGAAACCACTCTCTGAAAATTAACCTCAAACATGGGCAAACAGCCATCTCAAAACCACAGGTGACTTAAAAGTGCCCAAAACTGCCGTGTGGATCGTGTCCCGAGCCAGAGGACAGGCACAGACTGTGCTCCTGTGACGCAGCCGTGTCCCCAGCTCCCCAGGGCAGACACGAGCTCCACAGCTCCCGGGTGCTGGAGGAGACCTCAGGGGATGGAGGCAGATGTCCAGAAACGCTGGACTCCCCATCACATCCAGGACATCGGCAGCTGTGGAGCAGGTGGTAGCAATGTACAGATATTGAATTCATTGTCATGCCGGTGTGTAAAGTCCCACATATGAGTCTGGCATCCACCGCCTTTGTACATGTGCATTTATTTGGAAACCACTATTTATTTTGTTTACTTTCTTTTTGAACAGACAGTGATTTGTTTAGTATACCCTGTTGAATTAATCACAGTTTAGATTTCCAGAATACAAATGTACACACACATTTATACTCCATTAAAAAAAAAAAAAAAAAAGGACACTGTGTTTTAGGTTTTTTTGCCTTTCTAACACATTAACAAGTAGATAGTTTGGGGAAGAAACAAATTTTTTACCTGAAAATGGAAAAGACACTGCATATACTTTGCTGCTTTCCCTTTTATTGTTAGTGAAAAGGGGACATTGGTCTTCTACTGTCCTTAAATATATGATTAATTTCTTTCAAGTCATAAGACTACATAATTTGATTTTTATGTTCAGGATTACTTGATCCTTCTGGTACAGGATCCATATCAATAGGAGGGTCAAATAATATTAAAGTGATCTGTTCAATATTTTTTTTAGAAGTGCTCATCATCGGTCCAGTTTTTGCTGGTTTGTTATTGATGTCAGAGTGAGTACATTTAGAACCACAGTGAAACTTGGAGCTTTATCCCTAAAACATCACAGCTCAGCATTTAGCTGCAAATGTTTATGCACGTTAGTTTATGCACATTTACCACTGTTTTGTTGTTACTGTCCTCCAGGAAAGAAAGTCATGTCAGGAGCAGAAGAAAAACTGATCTTTTCTGTAAGTTCAAATATACTTGGAGCTGCACCTCCTTAGGAGTGCGTATATGAAAAATACTTACGCTTTGTGAACAAAGATTAACGAGTCAGGAAGATGAGAATCAAATTATTAATCTTGCAGTGTAAAATATGCAAAACTGTTGAAGCAGCTTTTTAATGAATCTGGCACTCTTCAATCTTGGTGTAGTGCTGTCATGTTTATCAACTCTGACTCCAAAGGAACCTCACTCATTTATAACAAACCCAGTTCTGCTCACATTTGCTGTGGAGGAAGACTTGTTCATTTCAGGGCCCACGGAAGTGGGTCAGTCTAAAGAAGTCTATGTCCAGGGGATGAATGAAAGCAATACGAAGCTGCACTGAGAGCTTGCCTTGCTTACAAAATCAGGACAAGTGTTGCACCGACAGGCGGAGGAAAGCTGATGGGATTGTAAATAAATACACAAGCATACATAAAAATATACAGGAAGAAATAAATGTATATCAGCAGATGAAATGCCAGTTCATTGCTTCTGGTCTATTTGCTTACATAAGGTCCTCCACAGCAACCACTGTACATAATATTATCCACCACCTCTGATGGGCATGGAAATTTTCCAGTAATAGTGGATGATGACTTTTCCAGAGTTGTACATGTATTCATCACAGTTGCTCTGATTATGGCAGTGGACAGTATCTAATTGTGTCTTAATATATATACTAAGGGTATACTTATACTGCATATATACTAAGGGTATGCTAAGCTCAGTAACTGTCTCTTGCTGATTGTAAAAGGGGACAGAAAGTACCTGATCTTGCCAACAACATTTGGATGCAGCCAACACACGGACAGTAACAAAAAGTCTGTAGCAAAAGGGCGAGGGCTAATTGCTAGTAACTCTGTGCCAAGGCTGCCAAGTTTGGAGCGTGTTCCTGGGTAGATGCTGGGGCAGCTGCTGCCAGCAGACAGGGGTCAAAGCTAAGTCCCAGATCTCATCATGTCAAATGCTCTGCACACCCATATTCACAGTTAGAGTTTGCTCCAAATGCAAAGGAAATGAAAATATCTACAAAAAAACAGGTGGAGTGATTTGCCTAATTGGCATGATTTTTGTTTCAATATCCCCAAAGAAGGTAATAGAAGACAGAACAGAAATCAATCCCTCTATCTGGTAACTTCTCACAACTTGAAAACTCTGCCGAAGTACTAAGAATTTTTTGTGGCAGTTTTTAGCCATTTCTCTAGTATCTTGATACTGCCAGTGGTTTCATGAACATTTTCTAATACACTGGCAGAGTGTTCCCTGTACATTTGCCTGTGAAGCGAGAAACGTTCGTGCATGTTTGTGTCTAAGACCTCTTCAGTGTAAAAGCATATTGAATCCAACTCCAGCTCACTGCATTCCAATAAGAGAACTACTGCACTGTAAGATGTGATCATGCAACCTGAACCAGTCTGCATTTACACAAAACATACAATACATGTACTTCTGCAGCTCGAGGAGTGGTGCATCTCACCAGGCTGGCTACCCTCTGACACCCATTTGAAACTGAGACTGTAGCAAGGTGAGGATGTCCAGGAATTAGTCTTAGTAATGGGTTTAAGTTGACAGGGGGGAGAAGAGAACTCATGTCCCTTGAATGTCCCCCGCAACTCTGATGTGAAAATGGTATTTGCTGACAACAGTGAGCTTTTCTATTCAGGCCCCCAGTTTGCGGAATTTTTTGATTTGTCCTTGGAGAACTTTGCTGTTAGACAAGGTGGAAAATGTTGCTCCAGATAACCTGTTCCTCAGAGGAGGGGAAGCCTGAGAGGGCCATGAGAACCCAAGGCGCATCTTCCCAGCTGGGCGAGGGCCAATTTTGGGCATAGGCAGCAGGCAGGTGCATCCAGCACTGCACTTACTGTCTGCCTCAGAAGTTAGTGATGTATCGTCTGCACTGAACACATCCTGAAGTACAACTACACTTAGAGACGGCATGTTGGATGGGTTCAAACATGAGCCATGGGGGTTTCCCAAAGGCTGCCATAGCTGTTGAAATTCTTTGACCACACCAAAAAATACATGTACCGCTCATTCTTGGGATGCTCCTAAATCACTCCTATTTGAGGAGCAGTTCTCTTCGTTCCCCAACCTTGCAATTGCAATAACATTGCTGAGGGAGCCAAAATGGACCCTCCCACTCCCCGGCCATAAGTAGGAGAGTGGGCTGTAGCACCGACCCTCATTCTTGTGCCTGCTTGCAGCTACACAAGCTTATCAGCTGTCAGCACTTCCCTCTGGCTTACCTGGGGATTGATTTAATGTTAATTTGGCATTAGCTTCAATAATGTGGGGCTTCCATCCTGTTCACACATTTTGCACGCCACTGCAATTCAGAGGCAAGACCACAGACATTTGAGCAAGAGAGATTATTAAAGAGAATAATGCTTTTTTCTGGTGGTGTTTTCATGTGAGAGGTTTTACACAAATTACTATGAAGGCTCTAGTTGACAGTGGTAGGTCTCTACCGTTACAGTTTATAACTAACCAGAGGAGTACTGAATCCTGCCCTGGAAAGGGGAAGACCAACAGTAATGCAGAGTAGCTGATGTGAAAGTAACTCTGTTATTACTATTACCTGATACTACTGTAAGAAAAGCTGAAAAGATATAAAGAAGTAGCTTGGAGTTTTGCTTGCAAAGTAAAAATCAGTATTTCATGCCTTACTGTCATTTGCACTAGAGGCCCTGCCAGAAGCACCCAATCCAAAGCACCCTGGAGAGGGGGAAAGGCGTTAAGGAGCTTCAGCAGCCAAAAAAAATTTTTACTTTGCTCTGATAGGTATAGTTGTAACAGAATTTAAGAATTATGGGAGAAATTTCCCTCTTCAAAATTAAACAAACAAAAGCAGTAGATGGAAAGACTGCACCTCTCCCTCAAGAGAGGACAAATCCAGACTTTTTAATAGCAGCTTTAATTCCAAGGTTATGGTAGATAAACACATATTTTCTTCTTCTAAACTTTGGATGTAAGCAATACAGAAATGCAAACACACATTACACATCCAAAGTTGCGTGGTTTGATTTTTTTCTCCTTCCTGTGGTATCACTAACCACAGCAACATTTTAGATTGGACCATGCAAATCAATCCCAATTACAGAGAAACACTGAAGAATTAAGTCTATTCAGACAACACCACCACACTTCTCGCCTGTCAGTTACCAAACACAGCATTATTCTTTCTCCCAGCACAACTGCAATTTAAGGAGAAAAATTGCACAGTACATCATTAACTTCCTACAGAATACAAAGGACGAGAAGGATTTATGCTTGATTGTTATATTTTTCCCCTCCATAAGTTATGAAAATATCTTTCAAAAAGGAATCAAAAATAATCTGTTGTACAACATACGTTCAACTTATAAACACATAAAAATCCGTCGCAGAGTACTAAACAGTATTAATTCAGTACGAGTTTTATTTACATCATCAGTATGGAATATCAAACTTTTTACATGTATACTTCAGTCTCTTCTTTCAGAATGGTCAAAAAAATTGCTGTTTGGAAGCTTGAAGGTATGAATTTTAACAAAACCTTCAAATGTTGACAACTTATCAAATGTGTACTGAGGAAGCACACTATACTACGGCAAAGTAAATTAAAATGTGTAAAAAATAAAAATAACTTAAGAGGACACTGCTTATCTACAGTCTCTTTCAAACTAATTTCACTCATCATTTATTATTCTCTTTTTATCAATATAGATTATTTCATGGGTCAGGAAAGGCAAGGAATAGCTTGTAATTTAGTATTCAGCTCAGGTCTGATCCTGCAAAGATAAGAGGAAGCTGAGGACAGCTGTCTCAATGCTGACACAGCATGTTTAGACATGGCCTCCTACCCCACCAAAGTAGCTAAGGCAGTACTTTTGTGCAGACCATACTCTCTTTAGCAAAGGCCTTTGTAGCATCTTAATCTATTCAGGCGAGTCAGTGGTTCATATTTTGTTGTACTCAGTCACTATCATATTCCTCTATCTTCAATTCGTCTTCCTCCATGATTGCTTGAGCTGCAACCGGCTGAGGCTGACTGCAAGGCAGTTCACTTCCACTGCACTGGCTTGAAGACAGAGGGAATTCATCTGTTTCATTCTCATTCGTTCTGTTATTCTCCACCCGCGCAGCCATCTCCATAGCGTGGACATCGGCATGGTCCTCCTCAGAGCTAACAAATAAGTCTGGTATCCCAGGATCTTTATCAGTAAGTGTTTCAAGCTTTAACCTGTAAAATTATTATTGCAATAGTTAAGTTACCACAAAAAAACCTCTGCGCTCGCACATAGTTGCTGCACTAGAAAAGACCAGCCGTGTACCATGTGGGTCACCCTTCTTCACTGGTATTTCATAGTTTTCATATTTTCTGGCAGTAATACCCTCTATCAATCACAGTTAATTCAAGCTATACACATACTGTCCTTACATCACTACCTTCAGTATTATGCTTTTACAGCTCTGCGCACGTCTTCTAGGTACAGATACTTGTGCCCAGACCTCAACACCATACAGCTTATGTGACAGCCTACAGAAGAGAGACGAGCTCCCCTTGGGGAAAGGACTGCCCTACATAGCCTCAAACCACAGCAACAGCGGAACACCACAACGTCTTTGTGCTCCGTCACTTTCCCAGTACCCACTGCTGCTTGAAGTTTCTTCCTTACGGTGACAGTGGTTTTGCTTAGCTTTCCTCATGCACGTGAGCTGCTAACAGTTAAGTTAGTGACAACAGCCCATGGTACGTTAGACCCTTCCCAAGCAAAACTGAAATCCTTTAGGACAGGAAGCAATTTAACTTGAATCAGGGGAAAAAAAAAAAAAGTAGAAATTAAATATTTTCATATTTTATAATTTCTTTTACTATCTGGACTTCTCAATCGTTCTAGTATCTCTCTATCAGTATGTTACCAATGTTCCTTTATTATTTTTCCCACATTATTTATTATACTGGGAATAATAAAAACTTACAGAGTTACTGACAAAAACTCATCCTGACACCAATTCCAGCTGATCAAATACCATGCACTCTCTTCAATACCAGTTTTCTTGCTACAGTACCATTCCCATTCCCTTAATAAATATAATGGAAAATAAATAAAATATTCTTATTTCCATTGAAACAGCTGCACATAAGTTATTTTAAGCACTGCTTAGTAACATAAAATAAATTACTTTCAATTAGGATTCGTGGAGGAAGCAAATGGTTACTAAAATACCTAATTCCTCTATACTTCCTTTCTAAAATAGTGAACAAATGAAAAACAATTACCATGTTTTCAGGAGAAAGTTACCCTTCAGATAAATCTCTAAGAGACAGACACCCAACATATTAACGCAGATAGAAAACGTTTATCTATATTTAAATGTATGCTGCAGACAAAATTAATGGCATAAAGAAGTCTACCATTAATTTGTAAAGTTACAAACATTTTGGCTTAAGATGAGGGAGATTGCAAAAAAATACACCCATTAGGGACGCTTTCCTTTCTTCCTGACTAGCAACCAAAGTGGCTTTTAATACAACTGTTGGGGAACAGAGTGGTTCTTGGGTAATACAGCCTTGACCTTACAGGCGAGCATTTCATAGCTAAACTCTGGCAGCAATACCACAGTGATAAATGAGAGATGCTTTGTTGCAGGCCCTAACAAACTCTCTCTCTTGGTTAAGAGATGAAAGAGTCAGTCTCATTCCAGCTGACTGTGATCGTGATCCTTTATTAGAAACAGACCATCACAATTAAAACTCTTTTTAAATATCAGAGATATCAAAGTTATAGAAATGTAAAGGAGGCTTTACTAGTATAAGTGATGCCTATGATTCAGAAGGCTCACTAGAGTCACAACATACTGTCATGCCACGTCACCCCATGAGCACTATACAATCTGTAACTAGAGCACTACAGTCTCACAGTTGAAATAAAAAGTATTTTTTCAGTATTTAACTTCTAGGACAGAGGAACTTCAGCAGCTCTAGTTTTATTAAAAAATGCATTCTAAACAAAGGTTTACTCGAAGTAGTCCGATAGGCAAAAATTCCACAAAATGAAAACGAGTGCTTCTATTTAATTTCAGAGGAAGCACTGGTTAAAATATTTTGTAGTTCCATAGATATTCAAAGGAAGTAAGAATAATTCCCCATTATACTTTCTTACACCTCTAACACGCCTGTGAACACAGAATGTTCTATCAAACTTCCAGATTAATGCTTTATGTCATGATAAACAACAGGCAAAGCGCACTATACTCTTCGCATCAATTCAGTTTTATTCTCACATAAATGTTTTTTATTGTAAGAAAAACTATTTTATTCAGATCACGCAATGGAGAAACACAGATATGCCTAGGACAGAGCTAATTGATACAATGAAAAAGAAAGCTAAACAAGGAATAAAAGCAAGACTACAGTAAAAATGTTGCTACTAATATTGTAATGATAAATAGATTTGAACTGGAAAAAAGTTTTAACAAGCAAAATATAAGATTATCATGCTGCAAGTGAGGGAAAACGTCACATCACAGATGTACATTGAAGATGTTTCTCTGTGCAAGGGTTCTTTTCTTCCATATATTAAGAAAGGAAGAAAGTCTTACTTTCTTTAAGAAAAGATAGAAGTCAAGTTTACCTCCCAAAATGTCTTTTCAGTGGTAGCCTTCCAACATCTTGGATAAAAGCAATCTGAGCTAAGAACAAAGAATCACCAGTATCACATTGGGTAAATCATAAGGCCTGTACAATTAAACATACTGGAAAACAAATAATTCGTAAGTTTAGTCAAGTATTCCTGTATATATTTGCAATAATTTGGATACCAAAACACTGCATGCGCGTACATGTATTTTTTTTTTTCAAACTGTTTACCACATTCCCATAACGTATTTACAGATTGCCTACACATAAAAAAAGATACCTGACATTCATCAACTGTGTATTTATGATGTAGACTTATTATTTCATAGCCTACAAAATGAATTAATCCTGATGTTAAGGCCTTAATTAAGACATGAAGCCCTTTATTAGAAGTAATTAACATAGCATAAGCAACCCAGCTGTCTAAACAGTAATTTTTGGATTATGTACCATACGAAGCAAATTGTTCCGCACGACCTGTCTGCTATTGGATTACCTCAGGTTACACATTTTTTTAATGCACTGCAAACTTGCATTTTGTTCACTTTACCTGGGAAAGGCTTTTTAAAGCCTTTTAAGTCTGTTGATGTTACTGGAAAGGGACCAGTAAGCAATGAAGATCTAGTTAATATTGCTTACTAGGTTTCCAAACGTCTTCTCACCAAATCCTCTAGTAGATTTAAAAGAAGCCCTAAGCCTAAGAGAACAACTTAATTAGTAAAGCCTGATAAATAATTAATGAATAGGAAGCAGGGAGAGAAGTATGAGGTAATAGTTAACTCTTGCACTGGAAAAAAGTTGCCAAAACAGTTCTGTGAAGATCTGTGCTAGGACCTGGGCTATCCAGTACGTTCGTAAACATAACCCTGTGAAAAAAGGGAGTGAAGAGTGAGATGAGCAAGTTTGCCAATGCCACCCAGTTAGACAAGCTAGTAAGGATGTAAGCAAACAGAAGAACTGTGCAAGGACCTTACAAGACCAAGTGAGAGGATGAACACGATGAAATTCAAAAGTACACAGGTATCAGAAATCCACGCAGTAAAAAAAGGGAAAAATTATTTCAAACACTCCAACACGAGGACCTCACCTTACACGTTTATAAAGCATCATATAAGCCTCACTCCTGCCAAGACAGATACTTACTTCAGCTCCTTCAGTGACAGAAGTTTTAAAAATTTCCTTGATGTTGTTTCAAACCTAAGAGGACAGCTTTAATTTTGGCTATGTTACTAGAAACATTTCTGGATATCAGCTATATGCATTTACTGTAAGCATTTTTTTTTACTGATGCAAAAGCACAGATAGTACTGACGTTTTGGGTTACAAAATTTTTCAGTATGCTTTAATTACCGAAAAAGAGTCCAAGAATAAGAGTTACACCCATCTTACCTTGGTTTCTCATTGGATTTGCTAACATAGCAAGATAAGGCAATAGTTCTGTCTGAAGACACTCGGATGGTAAACAGAAGCTTGAAAAGAGAGATTTTGCAGCAAGGCAATTTTCTTTATACTGTAAGAGTTGGAGGAAAAAGGAACACAAGTAAAATAAAAAAATGGTAAATCATTATTAATGTAGATATTCTGTACCGTAAAGACAGACTTTGTTCTTGGCTGCTGGATGACTATACACAAGCTATTGAAAAATGAGACCAGAAAAAAAGATAAGCAGTTAAAAGTTAACATATACAGATCATAAAAATGGTAAATTCCTTCATTTTTGCTGGGCATTAAAGTTTCCAGAAAATATTTATCCCTTCATTATAGAATTCCCCACCCATCCAGGCCAATTTTTTTGCCAGATACAGCAAGAGAAGTGTAAGTTCAAATGTAAAAAACTGCCAAGAGCTTTCGTATCTCATGAACAAGCTATTTCTGATAAGAACATGAAACATATAAGCAGTAATTACACAACAGTTTAACGTGACTTAAACTGCACAAAAACTTAAACTTACTCTTAGGAATACTTCATAGTATTTCAACACTAATTGTGTTTACATAAACTTAGGATTAAGACTCTCCCAGCAGTATGTCAACTTGGACACAGGAATCAGACTTTGTCAGAGGCCTCCAATTTATTTTTCCATTGAAGGAACAATACAAATGCAACTCTTCAAGCAAGTGCTTTTCTGAAGTAGCTTATATCAAAATAGGATATTTGACAAGTTCAGCACTGTAACCAAATCTCATCTATACCACTCAACTGTCATACCTTACTAAAAAAAAAAAAAAAAAGTTAAATAAATAAATAAAGCATTTACCTTTTTATTGATAAAGAACCACTGGGGTTTATGTAAAGGCCGGAAGCCCATCCCTCCTTGGTGGTGGGCAAAGGCTCTAGACATATTTGAATGTATCACCCCTCGGGTAGCTACAGATGCACTGTATTTTTCCATCACAAGCCATGTCTAAGAGAGAAATAGGGCATCATGTGAACTCAAAGTCTCTGTACAGTGTGTCTCATTTCAACTAACACACTCTGTAATTGCAGTGACATGACATGCCCAGAATATGTTTAGATTAGCCTGAAACTTTTACTCAAAGCAGCTGAATGAAAAAGCTAGCTTATTTACTTCAGGGAAAAGGCATACAGACTCCAACATATTTTTAGCATAAATACGTTTGACTTAAAAATACTTTGTAGGCTGTTTTACAAACACTATAACCCACTATAACAAAATACTGACAGAAGTTGGACAAAAACTTGGACCTGCATCTCTTATATAGTTGATGTACTTCAGCAGTCATTAACAACTGTCACCTACACTGTAAGTTTGAAGTAAATATTCATAAACACTTAGAGAAAAGTCTATAAGCTCGATGTCAGAGTATTAAAAAAAAAAGTATGCCTGTATAAAAAGATGACACTTACACTCCAATTACTGCAAAGGACATCAGCAGTGCTCAAATATTCACTGGCTCTCACTACATCATCTACATCAGAAAAAAAGTCTACATAGTTCTGGTGAAGGTACAAATTAAACATGCTTCCAGACATATGCGATTTTTCCACAATATCCTATTAGGAAAAAAAAAAGTTCAAGTTTTACACAGTGTATAAGGAAAAGCATCCTATAAAAGTTATGATACATTTAGATGGTTAGGGAGCTGGCACACATGAACCACAAAGTGATGCGTATATACAAAAGGGAGGTTGGTTGCCCTCCCAGAGAAGGCTAACTGTGGGGATGGAGGGGCAGAAGCCATTGCTGTCTTGAACTCTCTTAATGGGTGGTAACAGTAAAGCGAACTCAGGCTCCTCTTGGCAATGCACAGCAAAAGGATGAGAGGTAACAATCACAGGCTGCAGCAAGGGAAAGTCCACCTTCCACCACAAGTCAGTCAGTGAGGACAGAGAATCGCTATCCTTGGAGATACTCAAAACTCGACATATCAAGAGCCTGGGAACCTATCTACCTTTGAAGTTACCCTCCAGAGGTCCCTTTCAGATTAATTATTCTACAACTTAGACAGACTGAATAAACATATATTAAGATCAGTGACAAAGCCACTGTGCTTAAGAATTTGCATCAGTCACTTAAGAGTTTGTTTTCTTTTCTTTTCTTTTTCAAACCAAACTGGAATCAAGTAGTTATGGCAGATGTACCTCAGGCTGAATAAGCAAGGTGTCTCGATGGTATTCTGATAAGTGAGCAGGCAGCTGAGGAAATTCCGATTCTGACACTGGTTTTCCTAAAAAGGTTTTTACAATCTTTAGTATTGTAGTATCAGAAATGTTGTTACATTTCTGCATATAATCATAAAAGCCAGAAGAAGACACACATTTCATATTAAATATTCAAAATCAGAATAAAAATTAGATAGGAGCAAGAACAGACATGTATAACTGCATGAATAGTAGTTTTCACATATACTGAGCATCATTTTTAGCAACTGACATCTCTACCAGCAACTAGACTACACCATTTTCAGTTCCCAGAAAGCTACTGATACAGGCATAAGTATTTAATTATATAGTCAATATTACATGGTCAACAACATGTAATTAGTAACATTACACTTTATAAAACAAATTTCATCTCATTATTTTCATATTCCCTTATCTCACTATTTCTCCTCAGTTGATTTTGGAATGGACACAGTGAATTATTACCAAAATGTGGACAGCCAATGGCATTATGGATCCTGATTTAGTTAAGTACAGACAGTGTTAGTTAACTAAGTATCAAACGCTTACGAACTATAGTTTTTAAATGTTAAAAAAACAGTACTGTAACCACACACAGGCAGCAGATAGTTCTATAAATTTACAGAACTGGAGTGTATAAAAAGTAGAACTTTCAGTAGTAGTAAGGTGGAAAGTATTTTGGAGAGGTGGAAAGGGAGATAGGCTATGACAGAGAAGTGGAAGAGGTTTTCAAGTCAGAAAGGAGAGAGCACGTATGTCTGTTAAAGGGAAACAAAGACTTGAGATAAAGAGTAGGGAGAAAATGACAGCAGATGCACAAATAAGGGAGGCAGTAGCTATGAGGTTGCAGGGCTGTTCTGTAACTTTTACGAATACAGATGTGAACAGAACATAACCATACAACAATGTATAATTTTGCACAAAAGCAAAATTTGCTTTTGTACACCTGTCCCATCCATAGCCTCCTGTGGGTGCGACCCCTCTTCCACCTCCCCACATGCAGAGCACAAGGGAGCCCGAAAGGAACAAGCACACACCCATGGGCCTTTCTGCAGAACAGTCCCACCTCTACCCCAGCAACAACTACAGATATCAAGCACCATCAACTGTGAACGCAGGCACTGCCTGAAAAACCTGCAGTTACCTTCAGAAACTGCAGTTACTTAGGAAAACTTACCTGAAGGAAAATCTACTGAAAGGAGAAGTAATTCTGTTCTAGCCAAACCAGGACAACAAAGCAACAAATGTGCTGGCTATCTGTCTAGCTTTGTGTGCATGACAGCATGTGGACCTAATGCAACTAGAGTTATGTAATTTTATTACATACATGTAGTACTTCTTAATGAAACATTTATTTAACCTAATAGATACAGACAGCTGCAATCTCAGTTACCACAAAACTTTTATTCCTGTTTTTATACTGTTATTAATGACCAAACATGTGACTTAGAAGTCACCCTAAGCTTTACTTTAGCAAATCTCGCTATCAGCAGCCAACATGCTTTGCCTATTGAAACTAAGAATAAGTCAAAGTTTTCTTACTTTTGCAGTAAATTATTTTCCCCAGAGCATGGAAAAGAAAGATGGAAGCGTCTTTGCCACCAATAGCTTGTATCTCTTGGTCTTCTGAAGTATTAGATTTACTTTTCATTCTTACTTTAGATACTGCCGCTGCTCCACATTTTAGTGTGGAGCTCCTTTTCTTTGACCAAAAGTCCTTCTCCAATGAGCAGTCTATCAATAAAAGCAAAAATACAATCAGGATAAAGTACACGAATCCAAAAGTTTTCTATTGTATTGCTACTGCTAAGGTTCTAAACAAACAAATAATAATAATTAAAAAAAGAAGAGGAAAAGGCTGTATAAACAGGGGCACTAAGAGAAAACTCATTCATAGGAAGACAACTCAGTCACCTAAACTAGTATGCTTCATTCCACTTCTGTCCCTTAAGCTACAGCTAAGGTGTCAAGAACTTTTTTGAATATTAAGTATCTGTCTTTAAAAAAAGCTACCATTCTTGCTTATTCATTCTAGTTCTGATGCATCCCCAACTTGCCTTTCTTAAAAATGTCTTTAAAAAGTACAAGTGCAAATATATGCAAATATTTCAGTTACATTCTGTTCACTTATCAATTTATCTTCAACTTGCATTATTTGTATAAATCCCCTCACCGAAATATACGGCAGCAAAGAAAACTCTTCATTTAGGTGATTCTTCCAACAGCCTACTAATTTCCACAATGTTTTGAGCTCCAAGGAATAAAATCCTTCTTCTACTCTAATTTAAAACTCAAAAACTTTCACTCACGATTTGATTTAGTGTCAGGTGAATGCTCCTTACCGAGCTAAGAGAACTTATCCTTTAAGTATTCATCTTTCTTTCCTCCCACAGTTACCATGGATCCATTTTACCCATTAACACTACTACAAAATGAATGTATTGACTGTGTTTACACATACACATAGGTGAAGAAAGAAATTATATATACATATTTATGTGTATATATATGTAAAAACTCATACTGCTTTCTCAGGAGATCAACAAAGAGGTGAGGTGTCTCCAAAATTTACAAAATATCACTGGCTGCCAATCATTTACCTAACTGAAATACCTGAACAACTAAAAAAATTCTATTCAACATGAAGGTAGCTCTTCTCAATCTGTTAGACAAAATGCAAGAAGAGAATGTTCAGTGTCGTATGACTTGAGTACATGATTCTGAGATGTCACGTACAGAAGCTGTCAAGCCATATGCCTTTGTTTTCTCCCAAGTTCTCTTTATAACTGTCATGTTTTAACATTTCCAAGGTAATTTATTAAAAATCATACTAACTGGTCTTGTTAAGACTATTTAGATTTTCTAGAGTATGTAGAAGCTAATTACCATCCAGTAGTGAGCTAATGCAAACTTTTCTCAGGTATCAACAACCTACTATTTATTAACTTAATGGTATTATCATCAAAATGGTTTTACTAAGAGGAATTCTGTATTTTTCTGATTAACAGAGAACAATACAAACTTAGTATACTAGAAGAGCACATCAGAAGAATTTAGTTTCCATGTTTGCAAGTTAAACCTAGAAACTTTACTCTCTCCCTCACGTAATTTAACAAACACAGTTAAGTTAATTTCAATATGCTTTAAAACTCGAACTACAGCACTGCCTCTTATAACAAGTACTTGAAACTACATTTAATCCTGTATTCCATGAGTACATTTTCTACTTGCAAGGTGGACGCAAGAGAAAACAAGTAAAAGCAACAAGATCATTGCTAGCTTTATGACATACCGCAGAAGACAACTGTTGAGTTCACTTCCTTATTTCTAGGTTGAATATAAGTGCTGGCACCACCTAACGGTTCTTAAAATGAACTGGACATGCCAGAATACTGCTTTTAAATATCATAGATTATGTAACTCACATACATTGGTTTCTTAAAAATTACTGACCTCCAATGCTTATAAAAGACTTGACAATTATTTCTCTGTTTTCTTTAAATGTTGGAACATTTAAAATAATCCCAAACTAAATTTGATTTGAGCATTTTCCAAGTACTTTGAAGACTACTAAAATACTGAACTTCGAAGTTACTCTATAATACACTCAGTAACTTCATAGTAGGTCATGCCACTTCACAGCTTTTCAATTTAGGAACTCCAAGGCAAAAATCAAGCATTACAGAAATGCAGTATACGAAGTCAATGGGCTACTTCAGAAATGCTTTAAGGGTAGAGATAAGGACATGGAAAAGTGTAGGAATCAAGCAATGAAAATAATCCTTTCAAATTAAGGTTGTGTCATGAAAGCTTTGAACAGTAAACACACACCAATAGCAAAGACATCAAGAAGAAAAGAGACATTTAATTACATTACATCAACACATACATAGCTGTCATGGTTTTACCCCAGCTGGCAACTAAGCACCACACAGCCACTCACTCACTCCCCATCCCAATGGGATGGGAGAGAACTGGAAGTGTAAAAGTAAGAAAACTTGTGGGTTGAGATAAGAACAGTTTAATAACTGAAATTAAATAAATTATAATAATAATAAAAAATTGTAATTAGAAGGAAAAGAGAAAGAAATAAAACCCAAGAAAAACAATGAAAATAAAACCCAAATGAAAAACAATTGCTCACCACCTGCCGACCAATGCCCACTGAGTTCCCGAGCAGTGGCTCCCCCACGAGCTTTCTCCCTAGTTTATATGCTGAGCATGACACCATATGGTGTGGAATATCCCTTTAGTCACTTGGGCTCAGCTGTCCTGGCTGCCTGCCCTCCCAGCTTCTTGTGAACACCCAGCCTCCTTGCTGGCAGGGCAGCACGAGAAGCTGCCAAGTCCTTTACTTACTGTAAGCACTGCTGAGCAACAACTAAAACATGAACGTGTTATCAACATTATTTTCATCTTAAATGCAAAACACAGAACTATACCAGCGACTAGGAAGAAAATTAACTCTCTCCGATCTGAAACCGGGACAGTAGCAGATATTACCCAGTTTTAAGACTACATATAATCGTCATGAAATAGAATGCTTTCAGCTTAAAAAACAAACAAACAAACCAACCCACCAAAATTTGTGCCTTTTATTCCTGCTCTGGAGCAGCGTGTCAAAAATGTTTTGCACAGCTCACTTACCTGTGCTGCAACAATGAACAGAACAGAACACCTTTACAGCAGAAATGGTCAAAATGTCACTCCTTTAACAAAGTCATAGGTATTTACCTTTCATAGAAGAAAACTGAAGACTGTTTATTGCACTTCTTATATCACCTGAACAACCTCGGCAAAGCAACTCCAGAGAAGTTCTATCAAGAGCATAATTCTTTTCTCTGTTCTACAAGGAAAAGCAACATTCAAAGTAGTAAAAAAAGTATGAAAATGAGTATTTGAATATTATTCTGGCTGTAGGGATCCACCTCTGATACACACAATAAACAGACTACATCAGTATTCACCATGTGCTCAAACCATGTAATACTGCTAACTTTAAAACACTGAATCCATTTAAGCACATTGCTGCATTTTATATAGCAATACTAAAGAGAATAACGTATGTATTTCTTTGCAAGGTGTCACTCAATATTAGACTGGGTTGTAATCAAAACAGTTTGGGAATAATACAGGATTTAGGTTCAGAACCTCTTCTGGCCTTGCTGCTTACAATGAAAATTACTTCTATTTTTACTATTTGTTTCATATATATATAGTTTCTGTAATAGGCAGAAGAAGTTTCAGAAGTAATTTTGAAGACTTAGACCAAGGATCAGGTGGAACTAATCTTAAAAACAAGATACTTTCCAGTTTGTTCCTCGTTTTCTGTTGGAGGTGATGGGTAGGGGTTTTTCAGGGGTGTGGGGCTCTGCTGTCAAAGATCAAACAAATACAGTAATCAATATAAATAACGTATTTCAGATATAAAAGTCTGAAATCTTTTGGTCCTAGCACTGCACAGAAGTTATCACTTTTGACAACTTACCACACTAGCTTCTGTTGCAGCTATTCGATTAAGAACTTTCATCATATTTGTTGGTGCAACAGGCTTGAAACTGTTGAATTTCATTTAAAAAAAATTAATTAGTTTCTCACCTCATTTATTTCAATTAAGTTTTAACAAGATAAAAAGATCTTACCTAATATTGGATATACACAACTCCTCTAGAATTTCCGTTGGGAACAGTAACCTCTGGTTCCTGTCTCCACTGAAGTTGTCCGAGATTATAAATATAAGGGGACATCTACTGGTACGAACAAACCTCCTAAATTGAAAAATAAGCAAGTATGAAGAATCAAACTCCAGTTTACTGTAAGTGGCTAAACTAATCATTAAAAACTTATTTGCCACTGACCTGAGAATTTCATGTAGACTGCTAGGGTCTCGATAGAATTGGTTAGGTATGTCCTATTCAAAACAAATGAATTGCTGTCATTACATTCAGATGTAAATATTCTCTCCCACAGACTGACTGTTAGGGCACACTACGTTGCTACACTTTTTTTTCTCCCTAGTTAGCTTGCTTTCAACTAAATTTGAATGCAGTTAACACTGAAGATAACCAGGGGGAAAAAAACAAAGAAAAAAATCCAAAGCGTAATATTTTTTCTTTCATTATGGAAAACAATTATCTAAAAAGAAACATTTTCTTTCTGTCTTGGTTTCCTACGAAACAGACCCGGGTGATTACACTGCCTGCTAGACAGAGTTTTACTCAAGAGGATAAATGCTCAAGGTCGCAACTCCACTGAGGAAGAGGGCCGGATATATTACTTGAGATATGAGAGGATCTATACAAGAAAGTGACTTTATAAAGAGAAGTCACAGAAAACTATACTTCCTAAATTCTACAGTACATCACATTACTCAGCTAGAATTTTTGTCTCATCTATTCTTTTTCTTGAAAGTCTACAGACAACTGGACTATCATGTTATAAAATTCCTCTGAGAAATAATGAAAAGCTCAGAAAGAAAATGCTATTAAAACACATCCTGAATAAGTAATAATAGTGTCTTCTCCTGTACCACTCATTATGGTTTACAAACCCTCAGAGTTCACACCTCTGCCCTAAATAATGCTCCCTGTGTAAGATTTTTTTTAATGCTAAATTTCAAATGCTTTCTGATTGTGTTAATTCTCACGTTATCTTCTACACTCTCCTGCATCCTTACGTAACAGGAACAGTGGGGTTTTTTTCCCCTCTTCCTGTTTATACATACGTATATTTCTACAAATCTAATCACACAGACACATGGGTATGACTTTTCAATATCGTTTTGATCTACTTTTTGATACTCTATCACTTACTTCTGTACACAAACCAATCTGCAATTTCTGCCTGACTATTATCTTATATATTTAACTACAGGTAGAACTTGGTTCTAGGCTGCTATAGAGACTCAAAAAGCAATAAAGAACTCATCTGCAGTAAAGCAGAGTAACTTTTGGTAACACTAATCCACCAGCTGAAGATAGCTAGCATGTCACTATTATAATAAAAGATACCGGTTTTAAAACAAGATTTCACAGGTTTTCACTTACTTCAATAAGAATAAGCTTTTTATCATTTTCTGAGGACTCCCCAAGCATCTGAAGTTTGTTATACTTATTTGCTCTTAACAGAAAATCTTGAAAGAGAACTGCTTGGGTCTGACTTGGAAGCATATGAAAATTTGAGTCTGAAAAAGAAAACTAATTAAAAATACATATTCTATATTATACTGAGTAGAATATAAATACCCACAAGAAGTAATACCCGTCCATGCTACTTCTGAGAGTAGCCATTGAACACCAGCAGCTAAGCCCTTTAGGAAACACATGACAAATACAAAAGAATTTTTAAAGGGCAGAATTCAGTTGAGGACCCAGATGAATACAGGCTTACCTATTTTTATTTAGTTGGCTCAAATGATATCCAGGCTATTACATAGTTCTCTATACTGATTTCAATTGCAAATTCTTTCAGAGCAAACACTGTAAAAAAACTAAATCCCTTTCCAGATAAAAGCAAAAGAAAAATTCTTATTAAACACTAAGGATCTGACTTGCATGGATGTGGATCTGGCTTCATATGTGACAGGCATAAAAGAATAAAAAATACAGAATATCAAAATCACAAAAGT
>NW_009601990.1:9468-26617 GCF_000690535.1 Cariama cristata | reverse complement strand
GGTCCCGGGGGTCTGCAGGCACCTTCCCGCCGCCCGGCTCAGCAGAAAACCTCCACCTTCTGCGGTGGGAAAACGTGTCGGTTTGGGTTTTTTTTCCCGAGGCTCGGTCCGTTGTGTTCCCGGCAGTGCAAGGCCGGGAACCCCCTTCCACTCACCGCCTTCAGACGCTCGGTGCTCCCGGACGGGTTTTCCGATGCGTTCCTTCCTTTCGTCTGGGCTACAGATCTAAAAAGATTTTACACTTAACATTGCCCTGGCCTTGTGCTTTGCCTTTGAACAAAACAGCCTCCGATCAAGACTGAGGAGAACGCCTGTAGGGAGATAACTGCAAAAATCATGGACAGGACATGCTCCAAACCAACGTCAACTTTCGAAAATTTGGGCATTTCAGAGGTTTTTCCTTTCAAGCTGCAGGAGTAGGTAGTAGGGCATTGATGGACTTCACTCTGAAATTAAGTTTGAAACATATAGCTTCATTTGGGATCCCAAAGTGACAGATGCCATATGCTCATTTGCATTAAATAAACAAGATGCATGCGACAAAGGAGGACAAACCCTGCATGTCTCCGTGCCTGGCTTCCAGCACGGCTGGCATGGTTACCAGGTGCCACTGAGAGCAGATCGGTGGGTTCACATGGCGTGTGCTGACAATTAGGGCTGCTCACAGCAGATGTAACTCGGGGGGGTTTTGTGTCCTACTTTGCATCGTTTTCAGGCCAACCAAGCCACACTGCATCGTTGTCCTGTGTCCAGGTTTTGCCCCACTTTTGAGAATGATGCGGGAGCTACACCTGCAGAAGAGGTTACTGTGTAGCTGTATTCTTCCTCTTTGCATCTGTTCCACACAGAAAAAGCTATGCCCCATAGTTTTTCAAGAATTAAATCTTGAGGTAACCTGCCTCGTTGAGTTAATTTGGAAATATGGGGCAAGTTTCTGTCCTTTCTAACAGCAAATAATTTATTATGGCACATTGCTTCTTTGAGACTTACCTCTACACAAATGTGCACCGGTGTAATCAAAATACTACAAACGATTGTGTGGACTTCTTTTTCCAAATTAGAAATAGTTTATTGTTTTTCAATTTAAATGTATTCCTAATCAATTTTAGATATACTAAGGCAGCCCTAGTTCGAACGAACATAGAAGTGTACATGTGGATTTTTGCACCAGTCTTATTTACACTGATTTAAAAAAATAATCATACATCAGATGCTTTCTGTTTAGTGTAGGCAATATGTAAAGCATCATGATCCTTTTCAAACTACAGTTGGAGTTATCATGGCTTCATGGCTTGAACCAAAGAAGGACTGTCTTCTGAGAATTATCACTCCTGAAGGGTTATTTTGCAGTTCTGTCATAGGAAAGTAAGAATTGCACACTTGACAGAACAGGCTCATTCTCGATGGAATCAAAATTTTACTTGATTTTTCTTTTTCTTTCTCCAGAAGTTTAAAAGGAAGTTTATCCAAGGAAATGCTTATTTTCTGTATTCATCAGTGCAAAGAAGGATTTTTCTCCGGTGAATAATAATCTACTCTTAAGAAGAGCTTTTGCATTACAGTGTCTCCCTTTATCTACCTCTCTTCCAATTTCCCTTTTCAGAAAGTTGGTATCCTCACTGCCTGTTATCTATGTACTACTGTAGTGTTATTGACTTAGTATGGAAAACTTATAGATATTATCATTTATTTTCATGCCTTGGGTTCTTTCTGGGCATCCTTCCAGAGTCTGTGGAAGTCCTTTTAGGAGAAATGTACCATTTTGTTGTCTGTTATTACTACAGGATTTATCTTTAACTGTTTGTCAAAAGCTTAAACTGTCCCTGAGCATACATCTGACTTTTCAAGGTAGGCTTTGCTCCTGGCATTCTCCAGGTTTGCAGTTCGTCCACACAAGAGGAACGCTATATATTTTCCCTGCCACACACAATTGTTATGTTTCATCATTCATTTTGTTTTATAGCTCCCAAAAGTGTACCAAATGATTTAGAAAAAAATTAGAAAGCTATGGCCTGAACTTGGCCTGAAGCATGAGTCTGCTACAAAATGTGAAATAAAGTGTTGCTGGCTTTGTAACAACATTTCTGTGGCTGCACTGGCACTTGAGGGTAGGAAAACAAGTAGGTAGGAATCAAAATGCTGAGGCCCTTCTGCCTCAGCAACTGTAAAGAGCAGGTTCTACATCTGATCTGAATTTCTACTCTCTTCATTTGGACCAGTAACACAGGTCTGAATTATTATTCAGAGTTATCTATAAAAGGATAAGTTATAAATGTTAATCTTATTTGCCTTTTAAAATGATTGATTAAGCTGCATTAAACAATCTATGGATGTTCTTATGCAGCTTTTTAGTAGCCTTATTTCAAATTAACTGAATTCTTTGAAAGTGAAATGCATGTTTAAGCCTATTGATTGTTACGGTTAATATGAAATAACTCATTGTTGCAGAAAGCACTCCATCTCAAGGAAAGGGGTATATTCTTAACAGTTGGATTGCTAAAAGCTTTATATTTTTATGTTTTGGGAAATTTTCTTCTAATTATTTGTTTAGGAAAAGTAACTGTTCTGTGTTTCTTTTTGAAAGCAATCTAAGTTTTCTAAGGCGAACTATATTTGTGTTGCAGGATAAGACCAGGAATTGCCTGGATGGTGGAACAATCAAATATTGCATGCATCGCTCTGCTGCCGGAGGCTGTACTCTCTTGTTGCTGGTTTGTTTTTGTGTTGTTTTTTTGTTTGTTTGTTTGCTTTTTTCTTTTCATTCTGAAGACAAATGGCTGCTTCCTAGACCTACATTCATGCACTTCATTTTCTCTGTTTTGTTGATTTGATTTTCTGAAGGGACTTATCTTTAATTGGTCACAGAAGTCAAAACTTTTCATGACTATGAATGAAATTTCAGGACAGAAATTCATATTGGTGAAATCTATTGAATTTTGAGTATTCCAGTAGAACAGAAGAAGAAATTACGTCTCTTCTATGTTCATTCTGTCAGCAAACATTTCTACAAGAATCATACATTTCTACAAGACCAAAGGGCACTTAAAGCTGAAATGCACAGCCTCTAAGTAATGTTCCTAATTTTAACTGTCTCAGTTTGAGTTGCCTGTTTTCACAGTGTACACCGTGGCAGAGGCTGGAGTTTGGACTTCTATACTGCTTCCAATTCTATCCAATTTTGATTATTTTAAAATAGTTATTTCTATATTTTTGAGTCAACTTGAGCCCAAGCACTGTTTAAATGAAAGCCTGTTTGCCTGTCCACTGCTATCATAAGCCTGTACAGAAAAGTTGTATTTGTTTTAATAAAGAAGAGTCTCTCTTTTCTGTACAAACAGCAGATTCAGTTAGTAACATTTTCATCTTTTCCCATGCAATTTTAATATTTTTTAGGTAGAAATCAAAGGCTTAGTGGGGGAATTTAGTTGTCCATAATTTTCTAACCCTTTTCCCTGGTGGAAATGGCCAATAAAATAAGATCTGTCATCTCATTCTCAATAATTTATTGGTATTCTAGTCACATTGAATTTCCATGGCACATAACAGGATCCTTTTGCTGTGAATTGTCAATAAAAAGTGTCATCTGGTTTTGGAACTTTGATCTAAATAGATTGGGCAAAACAAAGACGGGGAGTGGGAAGGGATTTAGGCTGGGTACATCTCAACCTAACAGAGAGAGAGAGATCTACTTCCAGAGAACTGTGTACATTTGTTGTACCGTCATCATTGGATTGGTGTGGAAGGCAGGTGGAATAGATAACCTTGTGCATATCTTTCTGCCGAAACTGGAGGGAAGCTTTGATGAATAGCTTAGACCAGATACTTTGGTATTAGGTGATTAAAGGTGACTCTTGCTTGGTGAAGATTACGCAAAGGGATCATAGCAGGGCTAAAACTAAACCTTGATTTTCTGATGTGGATTCAGTGTCAACATTTCAAAGCCATCCTATCTCTAAACATGCTCACCTATTCCGCCTTCCCTACTCTTCAGTGTAAGCAGATACATGTCTACATGTTCTTTGTATACTCTCACTATTTATATACACACATCTTCTGTGTATGCGTGTATACAAACTACTGTTGCTATTCCTCTCCTGGGGCTGTTCTGCCAATTTGTGTCATGCTTTTCTAATGTAGAAGCACTAGGCTGGAATGGAAGAAACTGATTTTCATTCATGACACAAACTAATATTTGAACTTACATTCTTCAGGGGTGAAAGGCTAATTCCATAATCCAGCATAACCCTTTGACTAATCCTTTTTAAGATGGAAAACAGGGCCAGAAGAAAATAATTGGTTTATATTATTAAAGTGAGCTACCACACTCCTTTGTTCATGTAGCATTCAGGTGTTGTTATCTATGTCCTTCAGCTTGTTTTTGCAAGCAACTCTTAGTTCTGCCACAGCTAGAAAGCCAAGATGGGCTGGGGAGGGAGCGGTGCACAGGCAATCAGGAGGTTCTGAAGTCGTAGTGATGACCGTCCCATAGATTTGCCACAGCACTGAGACTAACTGACTTAGTCTCTTTGCCTCTTGTCACATTCAAATGAGGCTAAGGAAACTCTGTTATGTATTTCTTGGGAGACAATTGAGAATTAATTAGTTAATGATTTAAAATATATTTAATTTTGCTATGCAGCTTATTGTCTTTTGTTTAAGTTAATGCAAAGCTGTCATGGACGACTTAAGCTGCATAAAACCAGCCTGTAGTTCTCTGCCAATACCAGCAGTAACAGATGGTATACTTCACAGGGTTGATGATGAGTTCAACATGAGCCCAAATTTGGAACCAAAAAATAATTTGGTTTGGTGAATCAAATGAATTGACAACAAATACATTTTTTTTTATAAATAAAGGGGTCAAGTTTCATTCTTTGCCACCAGTTTCCACCAGTGTTGTCTCAAAGACAGTATGAACTGTGCTGTCCTGAGCTCTATCACGGTGTCAAGCTATCAGCTGAGATCAGCCAGGTGGCTAACACAATATTCACAAGACACAGAATTACAACTGCCTTTTTCTCAAAGGACTGGAAGTCTGGCTCTTCTAGCCTTTGTCACAAAGCCACTAGAAATATAATAACTTCAAAGCTTGAAGTGATGACTCAGGTCTGGTGGAATTTAGCAAAAGTTTAAAAGTTGTTAGGAGGGGCTAACAAAAGGACAGATGTGTTAATAGAAGGCCTGATGATCTTAAGTCCCACTTCCATAGGAAATTTAGGTTACAGTGCTCCGGTACTTAGGGCGCCTCCACCTAGACTGCCTGGTGCTGTATCCACTTGGTTCTTGTATGCCAGGGAAATGAGGACTGAGACTGGAGCTGGAATGTGGAACAAAAAGCAAGTCAGACTTGGTGATTGCTTGATTGGAATAGATAATTTTCTGATAACCACCATCATACTGACCAAATAATGTGCTTAGCTGGATTTGTTGTTCCACTGTTACCTATGATTCAGAGGTAACAGTCTGGCCCTTTCCCCTTGATAACTAACTAGAGTACCAGTGAGTCAACAGTCGTTGACTGTGTGGTGCCATTCAGTTGCAACATAAGATGCCTGATGTCTCTCAGCGTTGGGCGACAGAACAATAGATCATTGTGTAAATTGGAATTTATTGTCTGGATTCATTGCCTTGCCTGAATAACAAAAGCTGACCCACTGAATTATCTGCCACCTTAGGTACAGCTGCTATTTGGGGGTAATGCATTTAGAGCCATGTATCTCTCTTCAGTGACAGTCAACATAAAGTTTAAACACCACTTCAGTTACTGTAACAGTGTTTAAGAGGGGAACGTTGTTGTAGTACCTGAAGTGGTGTAGTGCTCTTTTGATGGCCTTCATTCCAGGTGAGTTTCATCTGTTGAAGTCTTTGAGGTGAAGTGTGGTTTTATGGGTATTAAATCATTCACTACATGAGAGTCATCTACTTAATGTTGAAATTATATATCTAGTTTAGGATTTTAGTGTGTCAGTTTCAGAATGGGTTCAAAAGAATCTCCCACTACTTTTTCATCTAGGGTGCAGTAATAATCATACTTTTCTTCTGGCACTCTCCTAGCACAAAGGACAAAATCATATTAGAGGACAAAGTTATATTTATGGTAAATGTTAACTATTCATGCATTGACTGGAATTCATTAACTGGACAAAATGCCTGGAGCTATATTTGTGGAAGTGGTTCAGAATTGTTTTTTAACCTAGTTTGATTATTAACTCAAACAACAAGAAATGAAATACTTCCAGACTTGGTATTGCTGACATGGAGGATATGACTGAAAGCAGAACATCAAACGAAGAATTCAGGAAGCAATTTTGAACATGCTGTAGCGGCACTATGTTTAAAAGTAACATAAAGGAATAAAGTCAGTGTATCTAGCTTTATGAAGTGATGCTTGGCTGGCAGTAGATGAGGGCTGCATAGGTTACATGGAAATGGTACAGGATATAGATGAAAATTAGGAAAGG
Organism: Cariama cristata; assembly: GCF_000690535.1. NCBI lineage: Eukaryota > Metazoa > Chordata > Aves > Cariamiformes > Cariamidae > Cariama > Cariama cristata. The sequence goes on along the minus strand of NW_009601990.1, from coordinate 20,156 downwards.
AAGAAATGACAAAACTGACCTTTATTCTAGTTTTGAATTGTAATTATTACGTTACTGAAGAGAGGATACTTGAAAAATGCACTGATATGAAGGAGTAAACAGGTTTATAGTATCATAAAGGGATAGGCAATTATTAGAACTATTAGACATTTAAGATTTCACAGAAGGGAAGGAAAACCAAAACCAATTCCAATTTCAAAAGTTAAGGTCATTAAAGTAGTATATGAACAGAAATAGAATATAAATAGTCTTTTTCAGTCAAGCATCTCAGAGGGGCCACTGAATGGTGGTGTATCCATTCAGTGGATGGATACACTGTTTTTTGTAGAAAAAAACAGTAGGCCACTAACATATACAAATCAACAATAAGCAATTAATTTGGCAGGAGAAGTCTAACAATAATTTCCTCCACTGGTCTAAACTTGATTCACTTGTGGTACAAGTCTGTCCATTACAGATAATAAGTGGTCATACAAAATCGTGTCATAGGATAACACAAAAAGGGTCGAATTTGGATTTCATCAGCCTTAATTTTGCTATTTGTCTGACACTTTCTTGACTTGCAACCTTAAGCTGCAATTGTCTGGAATTCTTTATATGTCATGTCCTAGATTTTTTTAGGAAAGAAAACTGAAAATTGAATATTCTGTCATTCAGGATTTACTGACCTTCATATGGGCTGTCACTGATAGTGAACATCATATATTTAAATCTTCTCTACAGCTCTCTTCTCTTCAAATTAATGAGATAATGACTAGTCACAATTAGTTGTTATTCTCTTTTTCATCAGCATTAAATCAGTCTCAGGCTATTGAGTTTCATGGCTGCTTGCCTTCAGCAGAAGACTGGAGATGCTCAGGAATCTGGGTTTCATTCTAGAGTCTGGAAAGGCTTTGCTTTTAGGGTTCTGACCTTTCAACCTGTTTCTCCCATATTTGTTTCCTTTTGCTCTATCCTACCCTGTTCCTCCATATCTATTCCCTTCTGCTGTATCATGCCTTGTTCTTACTCTAATCTCTTATTTTCCCCTTCATTGCATTGTTCCTGTTTGCTTTCTCAGACAGTCCTTGTCTCCCCTTTGGGATCTCTCTTTGAGATCCCAGTACCTCCCTTTCCTCACATGCAGAGTCTCCTTGCCTAGCAAAGTGCCGTTCTCCTTTCACTCCCATGCAAGTTTCGTCTTACTGTTTTCTTTACTTGTACAGTTTCCCAGTTTCACCACTCTTTTCCTGCAGTTCAGCAGCATGATGTTAGTCCAAAATTTGGGTCTGAGCAGCTGAGTTCCATAGGATGCATCATCAGCTCTTTATAGTGTGGGGACATGGTGGACTTGAGTTAATGAATGTCTTCTTGAGGGTCCATAGCAGAAGGGCTGGTAAACCTTGAGTTTACTTGCTGCATCTTCTGGAAAAATGAGGTAGAAAGTGAATAGCAGCTCCAGAGCACTCTCTCCCAAGAAATACTTGCCTATCTATAGTGTCTGTGATCTGCAATCTTATATCCATATCTGTTTGTATGTCTGTCTGCTCTGTCATCTTAAAGCTCTTTTCCTTTTTTGCCACTCTTTGAAACAAACTGGACCTCTTTTTTCAGCCAATTTTTTAATAACTATGATTACCCTTTCTTGGCTTCACAGTTCTTTTGTTCCCCTTCCAGTACCTTAAAGGGGCCTACAGAAAGCTGGAGAGGGACTTTTTACAAGGGCATGTAGTGATAGGACAAGGGGCAATGGCTTTAAACTGGAAGAGGGAAGATTTAGATTAGACATAAGGAAGAAATGCTTCACTGTGAGGGTGGTGAGGCCCTGGCACAGGTTGCCCAGAGAAGTTCTGGATGCCCCATCTCTGGAAGTGTTCAAGGCCAAGTTGGATGGGGCTTTGAGCAACCTGGTCTGGTGGAAGGTGTCCCTGCCCATGGCAGGGGAGTTAGAATGAGATGGTCTTTAAGGTCCCTTCCAAACCAAACCATTCTATGATTCTAATTTCTATATTTATAGCAGAATTTCTCCATTCCTGAATTTCAGTCTCAGTCTTTGAAGAAGCTTTCATAATTTCATAGGGATTTCCTTTATTTTTTTATTCTTTGTCCTAAAGCTAGCCAGACTTCAGGGATGGTAACAATTGAGCTTGTCATAGCCAGTGCTGGTGCTGTAATTGTAAGAGTAGAAAACGACCAAACAACCACCTTTACTGCACAGCAGCTGATCATGGACCAAACATAAAAACTTTTCAGTCTCAGGGTTTTCTTTTGTTTTCTTTTTTTCCACCAGCATAATTTTAGAAAGCTGTTTTAAAGGATTCCTCAGAAACCTTTGAAATGACAAGCATTTTCCTGTCTTGTATGTTGTGTTTGAATCATGATGGCTCACATGACTATGTAAGTTTGTTGTTTCAGTCTTCCATCTATGATTGTGGAGGCTGGATTGTTTCAGAGGCCATGGGACCAAGTAGGTGAAGCTGGAGGAGAACAGCCTAATGGGTCTAGCAGAGTGGCAGCATTTACATTTACTCTGTGCAATCCTGATTAAAACTGTGTCCCTGAAACACGACCAAGCAGTGAAAAAAAACCTAATTGGAAAGGTTAAAGAGCATACTGTAAGATATGCTCTTGTTCACTAAAATAGGATCATCTTCTCTTCTGTGAGACTGGAGAGGCTTCAAAAGAAAGGACAACTCACTGCTGTGTCATAGGACTTTCTTGGTTTTGTAACTAACTCCTGCAGAAATACTGAAAGTTCACTACGCCATTACTGCCATGTTGCAATGAGGTTTTGGCACTTAGAGAGTAATAGATCCTTAACCTGCACTTTGCTAGTGCTGCCTGCTTGTTCTTCTGGTATTGTTCTTCTGGTATTGCTATCTCAGTAAATTTAAAACTGAATTGTTAAGAGCTTTACTTGTTTGGAAAAAAATCAAGTGTTAGACTGAAATAAAGCATGTCTCTCAAATTTATGTTTGCGTCAGCAAAGCCTTTCTGAATTTCATGTTTATAGAAAACAAAGGTTTTACTGAAACAAAAATCTCGCTAAATAGTTTTTAATATTGAGACTCTAAATAGTACTTGAGGTCAGGATCAGGATAGGGCAATGGATCTTCTTTCACTTTTTCCTATCTAGTCTTGTGATAACTTGCAAAGGTCTGGGGGCAGCCTATCGTTATCTTCAAGTATTGGTTAACACCAGCCTGCTAAGCTCTGACTTGTTGTAGTCTATACAATTTGCACAGTCACCAAAATCACTGGCATGATTCTTCAGGCATGAAGTCCAACTCAGTCCACCTTTTAAGTATCCGTAGTGTTTGTGGCAATGGATTAACATTCACCCCCAAATTTACTGGCCTATTAGAGCACACAATTGCAATGATTTCTTTAATAAGTGTTACTTAAAAATGTATATAGTAAGAAATAACATCCTTCCATAGAGTTTACACTAAATATACACATACATACATTGGATTGTATGTGGATCCTGTATCAGAAACAGTGTGGCCAGCAGGACTAGGGAAGTGATCATCCCTTTGTACTCTGCACTGGTGAGGCCGCACCTTGAATACTGTGTCCAGTTTTGGGCCCCTCACTACAAGAAGGACATTGAGCTACTGGAGCGTGTTCAGAGAAGGGCAACAAAGCTGGTGAAGGGCCTGGAGAAAAAGCCTTATGAGGAGCGGCTGAGGGAGCTGGGGTTGTTTAGTCTGGAGAAGAGGAGGCTGAGGGGAGACCTGATCGCCCTCTACAACTACCTGAAAGGAGGTTGTAGTGAGGTGGGGATTGGGCTCTTCTCCCCGGTAATTAGCGATAGGACGAGAGGAAATGGTCTCAAGTTGCGCCAGGGGAGGTTCAGGCTGGACATTAGAAAGAACTTCTTCACTGTTAGAGTTGTTAGGCATTGGAACAGGCTCCCCAGGGAGGTGGTGGTGTCATCGTCCCTGGAGATGTTCAAAAAACGTTTAGATGTGGCACTTCAAGACATGGTTTAGTGGACAGGGTGGCATCAAGTGTACAGTTGGACTTGATGATCTTTGAGGTCTCTTCCAACCATAATGATTCTATGATTCTATGATTCTATGATTCTATGATTACTTTTCTCTTCTACCTCTGGAACATAAACCAGAAAGGATTATTATTAACAGTTATCTGAGTTCCACCAGCTTAAGTGTCTCCCTCCACAGGATTTTCTAGTGATGTTAAAGACCGGATTTAACTGCATTTTTGGTTTTTTATTTCATACAATTCATCAGCTAATATCCTTATACTATTGTTTATAAGTTTTCAATTGATGTTTATTATCCATTTATTATCTATTATTTGTAAGTTTGGTTTAGCTTAAATTAGCAGTTCTTATTTATGCATAGATTTCTACCATCTTTCCATTCCTTTTTTTGTTGTGTTTTGTTTTGTTTGTTTTTTGGTTTTTTTTCCAATTCCTTCTCTGTACTTAAAAAAAAAATACTGGTTTTCACATATCACTTAAAATCATACATTGTAGTGTTAACTTCAGTTTTCAAGGGTTAGGTCTCTCCAAGTTCAATAAAATACCTGATACCTCTCTCTCCCTCTCTGCCTTTGTAGGGTTACACCTAATCCACCATTCTTTCAACTGTTAACTACTTACATGCTAGTAGCACTTCGTTGGTGTTTATTTTCAAACGTGTCTTTTTTTTTTTTTTTCCCCCTGATTTTGTAGCCAACGGAAACACCCCTGCTATGTTTCTTTCATGCACATAATCACGTGCTTCACTGAATTTAACAATACTATCTCTGATCTCGAACTGCTTGTTTTCATGTTAATCGTATTGCATTTGTTTGGCTTGTTCTGCAGTTTTAAACATTTTAGCTATTCTATCAGCTAGATATTCTTTTGTGTGTGGTCCTCTTTTTCTTTGGAAACTTTTCAGAATGCATGTTAGAGGAGCCTCAAAGCTGATGCTGCCTTTTCTCTTCTTGTTTTCTAATTCTGAGGTTCATACCATATTTGAGTCTCCTTTTTATATGACGCTTCACTCTTACCCCTCTTTCTTGGGTCCAATTGCTGCAGATCATTGTTAGCCAATGTTAAAGCCCTGACTCATTCTGATGTTTATTATCCCTTTGAGCCTTTTCTTTCTCTCTCAAAATTTTCCTTGCTTGTTGGAACCTCTGTGCCAAAGAAATGGTTACCAATCTGATTCAGTGATTGCTACTGCTCAATACTGCTATCCCAATGGTTTTCTCTCATTTAACCCATCACTCCATAGAGGTATCCCTGTTTAAGGGCACTGTCATTTTTGTTATTGCTTTAATCTGTCTGGAACTTCAGTTCCTTGTGATAGCAATTTGCTTTTACATCTCTAGCCCTTCCCTTTCACTACAGTCTTCATGATTAAAAGAGCTATTGGATTTCTCTGCATGGCTGTCTATATTGCAGGGCTGGCTTTGCAATAGTGCATAGTGTGGTGAGTAACTGTTCCAGATTCCCCAGCACAATTATTACTATCAGTCCCTAGTCTGGATGGGTCTGGATCACTGTCTCTTTCCATCCCAGTGTTCAGCGTCTCCCAAAGAGCTGTAACAAACCTGTTATGACTTCGAAACTGTGCTTATAGGGCCACCGTGTGTTTCTCTCATCCTTTGTGGTCAGCCCCTGCAGGAAGATGGAAGGGATCAGCAACCTGGCTGATTCTAACGGAATATTCAGCTTCTCTTTTGTATGCTCCTTCTCTAAAAAAACCACAAACAACCTTTTAGCACTTCATTCAGTTCTTGCATTTACTCCATCAGAGTAGCTTCTAGATTGCGTTGGGCACACCCTGCCCCTGATATTCAAGATTTCTTCGTTACATTGATGGATGTGCTGGTACCCAGCAGTTTGCTTCCCCATCCCTCCTTAGCTCTGCCGGAATGGTGGGCCTTCTCCAGTGATCCAGTTCTAATTTGACCATGAGCCATGGGAAGGGGAGGGACAGGAATCCCAAGACTGTCACTAGGAGGGAGAGGATACAGGGTTCACTTTCCTCTTTCCTAGCACTGGTGTCCTACAAGCAATACAGTGGAATGCTTGTTGGGGCATTAACCCAGCAATTCAGATTGTTCCCATGCTTCTGAAGCATTTTCTATATGTCTGGTCTTGCTGAGTATCTGCTTCTACTATGTTATTTCTTAGCACTACCTTAGAGGTTGTGCTATTCTGCCACTCGTTTATCACTACACTTTCACTAATTTCCCTGAGAAAAGTTGAGGGAGTTATACTGTCAAAGGTAACAGTTTGTATAGCTTCTAAATTATTCGTCTCCCTAGATTTTTTTCCTTAAGTTTCTATCATTTGCTTTTGTCCATACCACTGCTGTGTCTCTTAACCAAGCTTTTAGTTTATTCCATACTGGCTTCCACAGTTACAGTTCCTAAAGTTGCAGACCCTTAGCCCTGGGGCAGGCCATCCATGACAGATGTTTTAAATGTGATCTAGTCATAACTTGGGGCTTGTCTGCCTTATTGTTCAGAAGACCACAGACACAGACCACCAACTTTTTCAACCTCACATACACCTCTTTTCTCTTATTTGGCTTATGCTCATCTAGGAAATAAAATTATCCAATTTCTGATCTTCCATTTAAAGCTTGCACAGTGCAACACATCCACTCAGTCTGCTAGCACTTTCCTCCTTGGTCCCCAGATCCACCCTAATTTATTTATCCGGGTTTGTTTTTTTTTTGCTTTCCCAAACCAGTTTTGCCTGACCCAGGAGTTTGCACTCCTTTAGCAATCAGTAATTGCATACTGTGATTTGTGCTTACAACCTGGGACCCTGGTACTGTCTTTCCTTTTTCTCTCATTCTGTTCCCTCTCCTTGAACATCCTAGGACATTTGCTTAGTCACCTTACATGGTTAGTATCGATACGGTGAACAAACAGCCTTCTATTTTGCACAGCCACATTCCCATCTGCTAAATCTGGCACTTCTCAATTTGGTACATTCTTCTAAATTTAAGCCTGTCTTTCTAAAATGGCTTCTCAGACCAGGCTCATTTGAGTGGACATGAACGGTTGCCACCAAGCACCGGAGAAGTAGTGGCATCCCCCCAATGAGGCTAATCAAGTTCTAGTCCAACAGTGTTACAGGAATGGTCTCAATCCTAGATGCAAGGAAGCATGTGCAACACTGAGACGTACACAAACTTCAGGCAGCTATTTGGTCCTGCCTGCACATTGTCTCACAACCAGGACAAGCAGATGCTGCTTTCTTGCACTGGTGCCCTCTCAAACACTTGGACCTTAGTTTTGTGTTGAGAAATACATCCCAACAGAGATGGCCAGGCTGAGTGGCAGAAGGTGTGCAAAGAGGAGCTAGCATTTGATCTTAGAGAGGTGATGTAAAGGTGAGCAAAGTGCTGTTTCTGTTTTCAGCAGGTTTCTGACCTGCTGCTTTCCTGTCGGTGAGGTCAGCAGTGGGCTGTCAGAGGGGATGTGTGTGGGGGGAGAGATCACCAAGTTTTGGGAGTGCAACTGATTATAAATGGAATGCTTTCACACATTTATATTTATGCAGTGTGCCCACAAATGGCAAAGGAAAGTTAATTTTAGATTAAGTTGTATTTCAGTGGAATACATATCTGAAGAGGTGGTGTGAGACTTCAGTGGCACAACTGATAGGAAAAAGTGAGTTTTTTGTCTGATTGGTAGGCAAGGGAGTTTTATCATATTAAGTCTATAGGTGTTCATGAATGGCTGAAGGCACATGAGTTCCTTCATCAGTTTCATAGCCTATTGAAGACAGATTTTAGTGAAACTAGTTACTCTGCTATTAATTATTAAATGAGACCATATTATCCCTAATGGGCTTGAACCATCACCAAAAATGTTTTAGCTTCATTTTTGACCATTCTAATAATAGTCTCACCTGTCTTGTTGCATGCTACAATTACTCTAATGTTTTACTTTCTGAGTACTCTAGAAGCAGCAAAACTTATTTTGGTAACATAATGGTAGGATATATACAGGTTGCAATACAGTTTTGATCTGTACTGCCTTTTCAAATGCCATTATATCAAATCCATAAAGTGCTTACAATGGATGGGCTGAAAAAATGACTATCAGAGAAAAATAAAGAGGTGCCATATTTCTGTGTCTCTGTAGATCCGCTGAGTTCATAAAAAAATCTAAATTTTAGTCCTGCAAGCTCAATTTCAACTCCGATAGTCAACTGGGCTCTTGACTTCCCAATTATCAAAATTGCTAATACAGAAAACTCTTTGAAATGAACACCACCATGCTGTGTTCTTTTCATTACCTATAAAACTGCTCTGACAGCCTCCTATCTTCTCCATTAAGGTATTTCTGAACTGACTGTGAGATGGTGATTAGCAAGGACAAACCTCACCTTCATTTCCAGAACCCCTGTTGAATAAACAGGATTTGCAGTTAAAACGTTTTTAAAATTTGGAACTAAGCAAACTGATATTGCAATCAGTGAAAGACTAAATACAGAACTCCAATCACCTTGCAGATTTCTATAATACTTTAGATGGTTTAGCATCAATTCTACTACAGAAAATAAGTATTTACATTTGAACACTCTTTAGTTTGACTGTGTGAGTGAATACCTCGATAAGAGGTAAGTGGTAATCCTGGTAGTGATCTGAATCTCTCAGAGCAGAGGCATAAGCTCCAATAAGCAATCCCTTCACGAGGCTGTTTAACACTATACTCCAGATTACATATTCTGGATTGCGCTTTCATATATAATTTAATAAGCTAAAAGGATGCTTTGTTTTAAATGAGCTAATTACCTTTAGGCAAGAGATCAGTATTGTTAATGAGAGAATTCATGCAATTCCTCTACTTAATCACACTCTTTTTCACAGACTGATGCACCTACATGCAGTCTGTTTAATATGACACATTGCCTGTCTACTAGCTGCACAGATTAAACAGCAGCTGGATCAGAAGAAAGATGTTTTTGAATTCCTGTTTCTTCAGAAGTGTCTCTTCCTTTCCACAAAATGGTTAGGAGGATGGACTCTGAAAGGCAATGGTTTTGTTTTATTAAAAAAAAAAAGTTTGGAAGGGGTACTAGAGAGCAGTAGTTTGCTACTGCTTGTGGGTTCTTCTCTGATTTTAATTTTTTGATCATACAGCACAAAGATCACAAGGGTCTTGTAGAGTTTGTGTTGAATTCTCTCTGTGAACAGGCAAATAACTCCCTTTGCTCTGAGCTCTGTTATTCTGATCTGCCAACCTGCATGTAGTCATGATTCAGATTGAATTGTTTCAACAGGGCATTCTCAAAACACAGAATAACTTTTATTAAGTCATCAAACATCACAAAAAGTAGTTTTTCAAGATTTTATAATTTTTTTCCTTATCTAATCAAAAAGAGAAGAAGGAAAAAACTTTTAGTCAACCATAAGCTTACATGCATCATTACTGAAATTACCAGACTGGTTAAGCTTTTTGAAGACAGTGTACAGGTTCCATTAGGGTGACTGTGAGAATATCCTACAGTTGTGGTTGCCAGACTCTTAGCTCAGAGGACACCTCAGACTTTCTTGTGAGCTCCCAGCATTGCAACATACAGCAGGTCCATAAACTCTACTGCTTAATATGGTTTTGCAGACTTCCTTAGACTACACACTACAGCTTCAAGGTTTTCCAAAAACTGTGGGAAACTAAATTGACGAAAATTTCCCCTCTATACGATCATAGATTATCAATTGTAAGACTTCTCCTAAGGTCATCTGAAAATTGGTAGGCCATAGCTGTGCTTTCATTGTGAAGACTTCAGGCAGCTGTTAGCTCTGCTTTATCACCATGTGACATACCACACCATTATGGCCACATGTTTTTATTGTCTCCATCATGCACAGTGTGCCTGTGACTTTGTCTTGTCAGACAGAGTTAGGTTCAGAGATGCTATTCAAGGTAGTGAGCTCTTTCATACACCAGAAAATTGGAATCTAATAAATTGGTGTAATTTACATGAGAAAGCAAGAGTGATGAGAGGTGGCAGGAAATGTAGCCAACAGGGAAGTACATACAAAATAATTCAAGACTGCAACAAGACACAAAAAGATGACTTTACAAATGTCCTTTTTATCACCCATGATAGCTACTTTTTTGGACAGTTTTGTTATTAGCTGGCAGCAAGCCAACAACTTTTCCTCTGGTTGAGCTGTATTGGCTCTTCAGCGCTTTGGAAGACTGAGCTGGATTCTCATCATCCTCAACAGTCAGTGAGGAAACAATGGGATTTTAATTGCTGAGTCTTCATTGCTTATAGTAAGGGAAGAGGAATAAACAGCGCGGATGAATTTCAGATTCCAGATCTGTGGTTATTGGTAGTTGTGCAAGTCATATTTTAACTTCTAAAATATAACTGCCTTGTTATCTGTGAAATCCTGTTTTACCTTTCTTCCCTTGTATGACATGAGGATTGTCATTCTTCTTTATACCTTTAGGTTCTTGCATCGTCATGTCACTTCTTCCTCAATTGTTAAGTTTTGCCTTTTCTATTCACATAGCAGAGCCAGTTGGAAAGCGCTACCTCTCCTGCCCTAGGAATGCTTTTCTGAGCTTATCTATCAGCCTACAGATCTCTTTTCATTCAAGTACTTCCCTAAAAGTTATTTCCATTCTTACAGAAAGTCAATCAACTACCAGTGAGTAGGAGACACTAAACAGTCACTCCACATAACAAAAAGACTTAAATAAGCAAAGAA
>NW_009601990.1:0-9437 GCF_000690535.1 Cariama cristata | reverse complement strand
TTGTGTAATCCCCCCCCCCCCCCCAGCATATATGTTCCCCTTTCCTTGTTGTCTTGCCTTTTATCTCTTTACAGGGGTAGTAAAGATTGATTTTTTCCAGAGATTTCTTTCTTTCCAAGCAATTTTCCAGAGACTGTTGGAAAATTAAAAATGCTAATAACTGATAATACTGAGAATGTCAAAATACTGAAAATGGAAGTAGGAAAAAAACTGAAGTCAAACAAAAATAATCTCATTTTTATATCACTACAGTCACATTTTAATAGCTCATGTCATACACAGAACCTGCTTTTGAGAGTCCTCATATTTCCACCATTATCCCAGGTTTTCACTGCAGCTCTTCAAGTTTAGATTCATATTTGGACACCAATAGTGAATGTATACAGCATTCTAGGTGAGTCATGTCTCATGCAATTCTTCATGCTCTATATGGGAAACTCATGGACTGATTTACTGTAGTATAACCTTTTCCACTTTGGCGGCTTATGTTTATCCTGAGGAATAACCAGAGCTTCCTCCTTCATTTGTTTCCAGTAGATGACTTTCCCGTTTCCAGACAAAATGCCCATTAGTTGATTGGTACCCAGAGTTCCATTCTGTACTGTTCAATGCTTATCCTATTTTGGTTACTCAGAGTCACCTAGTTCTTCATCTGTACCTTGGTATCTTCCACAGTGCTAATACTAGCTCAATTTGTGTTCATGTCTGTTTATTTATCCACTCTAATCTCATTCCAGTTTGTCTCCCTTCAACAGTATTCATTGTCACTCACTCCTTTGCCACCATGCAATTTTTACACCTCACCTACGATACAACTTTTATGCCACTAGCTGGAAAGACATGAGCTTATGAAGTTCTCCACTTCCAAATCCAGCAGCTGGCAAAAGCTCAGCATAACTGCAGTAAAGAATGGATGACTGGAGATGAGTGCAGCCCAGAAAATGTGAGGCAAAGAGCCAGAGACTTCTTGTACAGAGCCTGAACCACTGCTGTAATGTGCATAGGCTCATCGGCAAGAGTGAATTATCCTAAACCAAAGAAGGCCACCTTACACAGTAAAAACACGGAAGTGTTCAAAGGTAACATTGTTCCATGAGCAGAAGATTACAGTGAACAGCTGGACACCCCAGCCATCCACAAGAAAACCTCAGGAACAGTGGCTGTTAACTTGATAGTATCTTACAATGACAGAAGTCACTGGAGGAGACATGTCAGGAGAAAGTGCAAAACTACGGCCATGTTGAAGAAAGGCTTTTGACACTACCTTCCATAACATCCTCACAGAGAAGGGACAGATCAGCAGACAATGTGGTAGGTTGAAAACTGGCTGAACAGCTGAGCTCAGAGGATTGTGATTGTGGCAGGAAGCCCAGCTGAAGGCCAGTAACTAGCGGTGTACCCCAAGGGTCAACACTGCGTCCAGTTCTGCTCAACATCTTCATTAATAATCTGGGTGATGGGACAGAGTGTACCCTTAGCAATTTTGCTGATGACACAAAACTGGCAGGAGTGGCTGATATGCCAGAGGGTTGTGCAGCTATCCAGAGGGATTTGGACAAGCTGGAGAAATTGAGTGACAGGAACCTCATGAAGTTCAACAAAGGGAAATGCAAAGTCCTGCACCTGGAGAGGAACAACCTGGGCACCAGTACATGCTCAGGGCCGCCGAGCTGGAAAACAGCTTGGCAGAAAAGGACCTGGGGGTCTTGGTGGACACCAAGCTTAATGTGAACCAGCAATGGGCCCTTGTCACAAAGAAGGCCAATTGCATCCTGGGGTGCATTAGACAAAGTACTACCAGCAGGATGAGAGACATGATCGTCCCCCTCAGCACTGGTGAGGCCACACCTGGAGTGCTGTGTCCAGTGCTGGGCTTTTCACTGCAAGAGAGACATAGACATACGGTGAGAGTCCAAGGAAGGGCCACGAAGATGATGAAGGGACTGAAGCACCTCTCCTACAAGGAAAGGCTGAGACAGCTGGGACTGTTCAGCCTGGAGAAGAGAAGGCTCAGGGGGGATCTCATCAGTGTCCACAAATACCTGAAGGGAGGGTGCAAAAAGGACAGAGCCAGGCTCTTTTCAGTGATGTCCAGTGCCAGCACCAGAGGCCATGGGTACAAACTGAAACACAGGGGGTTCCCTCTGAACATCAGGAAACACTTTTTTTTTTACTGTGAGGGTGACCGAGCACTGGCACAGGTTGCCCAGAGAAGTTGTGGAATCCAAGCATGGGGTTTGTTGGAAATTTTCAAGAGTCAATGGGATAAAGTTCTGAATAACCTGGTCTCATCATGTAGCTGACCGTGCTACAGAGGGTCTTGTGGTCTCTTTCAAACTGAATTATTCTGTGATTCTATGAGGCTCTCGTATATTTATCTTTGAAACTCTCAGTGATTAATTCTCGGATTTGTTGTTCTAGCCCATGGCTACTTTCCCTGAGATGAAATTTTTTCAAGTACAGAAATGCACCCACGATAAATTAATTGCAGAACCAGGACAGCGGTGAGCATAAAAGCCCAAACATATAACAGCATGATGGTCACATGCTGTTCTATATTTCGACAACGTTTTTCAGATTTATTTAATAGCCAGCAACAAACTCAAAATCTGCAAAAAGAAAAATGAGACTGTCTTCTTCTTGACCATTTCATTATCTTCACAAAAAAAAATTAAAATTGTTCCATTAGAATTTTGCTTTCAATCCAGGAGAGTTGAGTGTGGCTCTCTCTTCCTTAGGAACCTAGCTTAATTAGAAAAGGAAGATCTTTTGCCCAGAAAGTATTCTGCCACCTCAAAACCATGGGTGCAACAGCACTGCTAAGTAAGAAAGTGACATTATTGGATATCTTGTCTGACCTTGGTTACATTTCAAGTATGCTAGAGATGAGAAATGTGTTTTAGCTGGCTGATGTCTCATTGTGATAACAGAGCTAGATTTCATTACGAAAGAGAAGGATAGTCTAAGCATTTGCTTTCTACCTGTATCGTGTATTTTCACCACGGTAGCAGCGAATAGAAAGGAACAGTGGAGAGGTACATATGATTGATGCTGCAGAGATGACTGAGGTACGCAGTGCTTCATTTGAGTCAATGCAAAAAAGGCAATGTCAACCATCACCAGGTACTTAAATTAATTTTAATGACAATATAGAGATGCAGAACAAGATAGAGCAGGGAGGCATTAAAGACATTGAGATAAGTTAAATGAATTCAATTCGTTCAGACCTACTGAAATTCACTCTGAAGTCATTAAAGAATTTAACCATTAAAAATTGCCTGCAAGAATTTCTGTAAGCGAGGACATCCCAGCAGGCTGTAGAGAGCAAAATTTAAAATCAACAGGATTAAATTCAATAGAGGTGATTGTGGAGAATGACCATTAGGAAGAGGAAATCAAACACACAAGTATAAAAATGGTAACTCAGCTGAAGAGCTGCAGAAAAGGGATTTAGGGGTGCCATAAATCAGAAACCAACCCAACAAATTAACATATCAGAGAAATTGAGGCACAGCACAATGTTTTTTTTTTCCAGAAACGCAAGATGTGTTCTGCATTAACAGAAGAGGAAATGATAAGATAGAGATTTTTTTTTTCAGTCTACTAAACACTTAGCTAAGCTAAGCCTTACTGAAATACTGTGTACAGTCTGAGCATCATATTTTCAGTAAAATGTAGAAAAATTCTGATTGCTGTCAGAGCTCTCTCCGAGAATAATTAAAGGATTAGATAACATGACCTAAGAGAAAAGTCTAAAAAAGTTGAATATGCTTAGTCAAGAAAAGAAAACATGACAGAAAGTATGAAGACAGCATTCTGGTTGCAACAAGTTGCTATAAAACAGAGAATGAGCAATTGTTTTCCACATTTACTATGATCGGGGGAGACAGGAAGAAGAAATATGATTAATTATAATACAGAAAATTGAGTTCATATTTTAAGAAAAGTTTTTAACTGGGAGTTGGAGACAGCTTTCTGTGTGGAGATAATGAAAAATCTAGATTAAGAGAGGCAAACCAAGCTCAGAGAGGAGGCTTAAGGTTTGCTACCAGAGAGCTAGGTCCTAGGAACAAGGCGAATTTGTACTCTAAAGCAGAACTTGTGGAGGCTCTTGAGTATAAATCAAAGAAGGTCATAACTCATTCATGTCCTCCCACAGACAGGCCTGTAAAATGTGCAATTAATTATTCATGTGCCTGGCAATGCTGATGTTAAAGAGAATGACTGTATAAGAAATGCCACGCTGTGTGAAACGTGGAGTCTGATATGGAGCAGAATGCATATTAAACAATAAATGGACAATGAATGGAGATGCAGAGTGCAAGATGGCACTCTTCTGAAAGAAAATGGAATTATTTTAACATCACTAGTACTCTCTTCTGCATTGTAATTTTGTTCCCATTTCATTCCATTTGCAGTTTATATCAGGAGTCAGCCTGAGTAGGAAGGGGAAAAGGGTGGAGGAGCAGGAAAGAAAACTGTTGGAGAAGTTGACGTCGTATTTAGGGCCACATCCAATGGCAATGCGTGTGCCTGTGAAGGCAGGGAGGTCTACAAAGCCATTACAGGATCATTTAATTGAAAATGATACTGCTGTCAAATTAACACCCATCCCCACCCCCTGTGCCTGCCTATGAATGCCAGTAGGGATGAAATATTTCTATCAAGGAGGTTTATGTGACGGAAGATGCCTGGGTTTATTGAGGAAAGGAGGGATCTAGGAGCAAAGAAGGAAAGGAGAGGCTTTCTATCTACCAAAGTTAGCTGGTTTTGGTAATAACAGAACAGCAGGTGTTGGAAAAGATAATTAAGCTTTGAAGCTTACAGTGTTACAAAATATTCTATAAGGATGGATAATTGTATTAGAAAAACATCTCTGATGCTCAGTGGGGAGCAGCTCCATGCCTGAAGAGTCTTCAGAAGTGTGAAATATGATGTATAAATAAATCTAATGGATAAAATACCAATTAGCTCAAACTTTGATTTACATGAGGAAGATTGACATCCCTGTGAGTCAGGTATGTGGATCTCATGTGCAGAAAGGATTTAACTATTGTTTGAAGAATTGCCAAGGTTTATGGAATCTTGCCTCTGATATGTTCAAAGGAAAATTTCCTCCAGAATTAAAGCTGGTCTGTGTGTCTATAGGTATGTGTATATGTATGAGTATGTTTTATTTGATCAGTAGACTGCATTAAGAACTATTGTAAAGAGCAGGGAATAGCAGTGTATCATTTAACATCTCTTTACATTAAAAAAAAAATCAATTGTCCAAGTCACTAATTTAAAGAAAAGTAGATTGTAGTATATCTCTGTTCACTGCAGAACTCAGTCCCTCCATCAATCAATCAATTTTATGAGTGAATTCATGAAAGAATTTATACTGCTAAAGGAAATAATGTGTTTAAAACAAAGTGGGTTTTTTTCCCCATTTTACTCTTATAACGGATGTATCAACACATTTGTCCAGAAGACACTAGTTCATGGATTATTTCGTTATTAATAGAGTGAGAAATGCTAAGAAGGCAGGTTTATTATCCTGTGAAGACGAGACCTTGTGATCTCAGTGAAAGTTTACAACAGGCCAGTGTGTCTTGTATGTCCCAAAGTCTGTCTACCAATGTCAACATGCTTGAATGCCCATGCATCCAGAATGGATGACCAGTAAATCTGAGGTCAGCATGAGTAACCTCTTCCCTGAAGGAGAAATTTATGGACTCATCATTAAGCTGAGGAGTAGAATAATTCTCCAGTTTCATTACATTCTCTTTTATTTTCCGTCTGCTTTAAGCTAAGTACGGGTAACTGGTGGCAGGTTGTACACAAACACAGAAAACAAGTCAGAAGGTATTTGTGTTAATTCAGCGCTCATGCTAATTCTCTGATGCCTTGAGTGGCTGTTCTTCCAGACTATCTGCAAGATGATGTGGAGTATTTATGAATATTTGCAGAAGGTATCTTGCTCATTGTAATTATACTGATGCTAAACAGCTGAGAGAAAAAAAAATATGAATATTTGCAGAAGGTATCTTGCTCATTGTAATTATGCTGATGCTAAACAGCTGAGAGAAGCAGATTAGTTTGCTGTGTCATCACTGTGCTGATGACAGTCACTCTACTACTATTCCAAAGGAGACTGTGCAATTTCTTTGCTGTCCCATTGTCTTGCAAAGGCTGTCCATATTACACAGTCTGTTGAGCACTGACAGTGTTCAGTGTTGTTTAAGGTAAGAAACATAGAAATTGTTTCTGGTTAGAAATTAAAATTCTAAAGGAATCTGGTATGCAATACGCAATATTGCTGTGAAACTTCAAAACAAAAATTATCACAATTTTTAATTATGCATTTCTAGAGCATCTATTTACCCTTTTCTTGAGAGCAGTATAGATAGATATAATGAAACTAAGATAAAGCTTAAGATTGCATTTATCTACATTTTTATAAGTTCATTCTTTAGCATAGCAGGTGAGTGTCTTCTGCATTGAAAACAGTGTGTCAGAGAAACTTAGGGCTGATTCATCTGGCTGAGTGTGATATTTTCAGCTACTGTTGAATTATTTGTTCACAATCTGATTAACTGTAAATTAGTGAAGTAGGCATTTCTTTGGTGAGATTCCTTTTTTTTTTTCTGAAATAAATATGTAACATAACTCAAGTGAACCACAACTCAAAAGTGCTTTCACCATAGAGATCTACAGTTGAGTTGCATTAGATCCTTGATGGCTTGCTCATGATTGCTTGCTTTGGCTGGGTGCAAGGAGAGGTATCCTGGCCACAGCACAGACTTTCTAAGAAGCAGGTAAGTTGGAAAACTGGGAAGTAGGATGGCTTTTTAATCATAATTACATACCAGTTCTTGCCAAAATTAATGATATGCATTTAACTGCTTTCAAACTGTGTTATGGAGGTACTAGATCTGAAACCCAGAATAGCCACTCTCTGATAGCACAGAAATACAGGGTGAAGAGCATTTTGCCTGGATTGACATCTACACTTGAAAAATCAGTTTCTCTCTTTAAAGGGAGCCTAGTCTCACTAGCTCTAAAGTTATGCAAGATACGTCTGGCTCAGAGGGTGCTAAGAGATTATTGCAAACTTATAAGACCTGTGTGACTGCAAAGATTAAATTCAAGTGAGATAAGGCAAGCATGAAGTAGAAGAGGTGAGAAAGGCAGCATTTGGCCAAGCTGAGGAGGGAAGCAAATGGCCACTGAGTGGGGAAAGAATGCATCTACCTTTGCTAGCTTGGTCCAGCTGCAGACCTTCTGTGATCTGAGGACACAACATCCACCCCCAAGGAGGCTTTTTCTTACTTCCTTCTCAATGCAGCTTCTTTCTGGAAACTTATTACACCAGACATATCTTGCCATCTCTTTATATAGAGCACTTTTTTCCACATAATACAACATGTGTCAAATATCACTCTCCACATTATTTTTTTGTGTGTGAAAGAAAACAGCAACACAGCTCTGCATAGTTCAGCTCTTTGCCATTTTAAAGACCACAGCTGCAGTCTCAACCTTACAGCATCTTAGGCAGACGGATGGGATGTGCTCTTGCATTCAGGCATGCTCACACAGGGGCTGTTTGTACTTCTCAAGTCTCTCCAGGGGTTATGAGGGGTTTTACTGGTGTACCTTGTAGATTTAGAAAAGTTTTAATAAAGATTATGGCCAGTGCCCAAACACTGATCAATACATATGCATGGGCTCTACTGTTGTATACGAACACAAAACTGGGATCAGCAAATCAAATCCTATCCTCTGTAACTAAGGTGAACCATGTAACTTGTGTTAAACACACAAGATCCCACAACACCCCTTTGGTCCACAGTACTGCTCTTTCACGCTGCAAAAATCCTTTAGTAGACCAAATGCCCAGAAAAAATGCAGTATGTCCAGAATGATTCACCAGAGCAGGAATAGTTTGTGAATACATAGCTGGTACTAATCATTAAGTATTTTCACCATGGTCCATGTGATTTTGGCAGTTAGAGCCCCAGTAACATTTACTCCTTGAAATGATGATGATAAAAATCTCTCACATAACATAACTAGGTTTATCAAAAACATAACCGAACTGAAGTCTACCCTGTCAAATTATAATTCAAGCTATGTGGAAGGTGAAAAGTTACTTTCTTTGATGAATTGCTAATTAACTAAGCTGACAGATATGTACCACAGTGAAAAGAGTGTCAGATTGGCAGTTTATCCCTGACAAACAGAAATGTTCCTCACTACTGTTTTTGGTTTTTATTTTCATTTTCATAGCTTTTAGTAGAAATGAGTTTTATAGTCAGAACAACAGCTAAGCAATGCAGCTTGTAGCAGATAGTGAATAAATGTTCATGTAATGTCTTCACCACGGTCTAATGACTCATAGAGGTCTTAATGATGAGTGAGACATGACTCAAGATCACTAGGTCACTGGATTCATATATTTCACGTTCTCTTTCTCAGGCTGTCAGTGAGAGTGTGACCATGTACCGCAGTCATCACTGCTCATTACATTGAGTGTCACTGATCCTCATTATACCATCTAATGGGCAGAAGTGTAATCTCATCTCCCCTACACAGCTACTAGTTTTGCTTTCTCTTGCTTTAAGCATCACTGACTGTTTTAGGTAATCCTACAGTTTTCTGAAGTTGACTCATCTCAACTATGGCACCTGGGTACACCAAGCTTTGTAAAGGACACACCAGAGTTGAGACAAAACTGTGAAGGATTCAGTTTGAAATTAAGTTCTTTAAACTAGGGTATCTTCACATAGATGTCTGTATGTGAGCTATGTTTCTTGGCTCTGATTATAGTTTGGAGAGATCTAGGGCTCCTTTCAGTTGACTGTACTTTAGTACATGGTTTGAGACCCCTGAGGCTGTCCAAAACCTCTGCTCAGGGCTGGCAGATGTGACAACAGTCATACAGCAAACCTGTGCCCCTTTGGAGTGGCACCTCCAAACAGCAACCCTATACCACCTCAAATGACACTAGACACGTCTGCTTAGGCAGATGAATTGAGCCCTTTTTCATTACAGTCAAGGGACCCTGGATAAAGTAATTAATTTCATCCTAGTGGCTAGTCATTCTGTTGATGGCATTGACTAGGACTTCAATTCAGTTGTGGAAGACAGCTCACCTCATTTGAGTATCCAAGGTATCCTGGCTTGGTACCAGCTACCAGTCCAGAACGACACAGTTTCTCCATAGGTTCTGTGTTGCATTAGCTAATCCCACACAGGTGCCTTTAAATACCACAGGGCATCTGCAACAGCACTGGAGCTTTACGTTTATGCAAACAACTTTAGCCATGGGAGCCCAAAGACTGTAAAAGGAGGTTACTTTGTATGCAGACACGCAGAGAAGTATCTAAGATTGGAAGTCAGCCTGTAATTGCTCTCACTCAACTAGGGTGGGTTGACCCTGGCTGGATGCCAGG
>NW_009601989.1:186321-195593 GCF_000690535.1 Cariama cristata | reverse complement strand
TAAAACAATAAAATGTTTTAAAATAAAAATAATAATAATTTAAAAAATTTTCTATAATATATTATGAGGTTAAAAAAATAGATCATTGATAATTTATACCCACTACCCATTCAGGCTTCAAGGCAAAAATCATTCTTCAGAAACATCAAGCTGCTCATCAAATTGCGCTGTTACCTGCACTCTGTGAAGATTTGTATCTGGCTGGGGCTTAGGGAACGTCTCAACTCTGTCTTTGCAAGGAAGATACCTGTTCTGTAGGTGTTACTGAGATCAAACTCATCACAAGTCATAGGGTGGCTGATGTGACACCAGCAGCTGAACCGTCCTCTGTTGGACATCTCAGTCTCAGGAACAGAATGATGGTGAACCTGGTCTAGCTTACCTGCGGTCAAGCAACACATCCATGTGTTTATAGAAAAGTTAACGGCAAATTTGTTCACTTTCACGTGGTACTTCTTGTGCATTAGGAACTCTGACCAGACAGGAAGATAAAGAAAATAATGGGAAATGAGTTTTGAGTGAAGGAAAGTTTTACAGGTGATGGTCTCCTGGCACATCCTGCTGAACTCTACACCTGACCACATTAACATAGGGAATGCATCATTAACTTTGTTGGAAGAACAGATATTTCATTATACACCTGGAACTTATCTTGCACAGGTTTCCATCCCAGAAGTAACTGCATTTCAGCCTAGCTAAGCCCGTTGGTGTACGTCACACACAATATGCTGTGATGCTCTTGCATTAGTCTGCAAATGAGTTGTTTCCCTCAGTCTGTCAGCACCAGGAGACTCTGGGATAGGGAGTTTATATAAAAACAGAGCGAAAGACTGGAGTTCGTTATTAATTCTTCCTAGGTAAATTAACTGGGAACAGCTTTTCAAAATACTTCCTGTACATATTTTCTATACAAAGAGGCCTTCTCTTGTTTGTTTCTCTCTTCCTCTGGACAGTCCCTAGTGATGATTTTCACGGCTCTTATGGAAGCAGCTCATTGTTCTGCAGAGACTTAATTAAAGTGTACTTCCATGTGAAATTAGGCTATTGTATTTGTTTAATCTTTATGGTAATTGCTGTACAAGGGCTGTGACTATCTGCATCCTACTCCTTACACTCACATCTCTCCCCACCCTACTGCACGGTCACCACTCCCCGAAGGAAATGACCAGTCATTCTGCCCTGGTTGAACTCCTCATCTACTCAAGCGATGCGTTTGAACTTTAACCCATGGACAGCAATATTCGATTGCCATGCCAGCATCTTTCATGGACAAAAAGTATGCTGGAACAGCTCTGGAGAGAGAAACACACATTGCTTGTGGTTTTCTTCTCCCAAGCGTTAGGTGATACTGCACTGCGTTCTTACAGAACTTGTGGCAATGCATAGTTTCTGTGCCAGTCTGTAGGTCTTTCCTAGGCTGGTTTTTGTCTTGAGACTAAGCACTCTATTGCCGTGGGAAAGTTTTTTCTTAAAATTAAAAATTAAAAGTCTATGAGCTCCAGCCAAATCACCTGTAATGTTAAAGATATCGTTTCAATGAAAACACAATTGCCAAGTATCATTTAGGTCCAAATATTATCCAAGCAAAGCATAAAATAAAGCCCTGGCATGTGATTGTTCTTGGGAGGGGAGGAGGAATGGCTGCAGTTTGTTTTCAGAACATTTCCACAGTGAAATGAGTCTGGTTTTTAAAGAGATGTTAGTAAATTGAAAACCACATCAAGTTTCATTGACTCCACTGTGCCTGGAAATGGTTGAGTAGAGTTGCAGTGAGGAATAAAAATCAAATAAATGTAATTAAAGCCTCCAAATGGTCTGATGCCTATGTGATTGGCATTTATTTTTTCGTCCTCAAAGAATGAGCTCCCAAAAAGAGTTTGTCCTGAGCTGCACCAGCAGATAGGCAGTCTACCCCTCTCTGAGACCATACCTAAAGTTCAAGTCTGACTCAAGAGACCCTTGTCACACTGCAGGAAGAGGAAAGTTGACGTTTCTGGCCCATCGCTGTAAGGATGGAATTGCGTTTTCTATCATACGCTAACATCCTGTTTAAATTAACGTTGCTGCAATCCTCTCACATAGAGGATTTAACCTAATTTTTCAGATTGGCTGATTAAAACACAGGAGTCCAGCAGTTCATAAATCAGTTGTCTGAAGCACAGATTATAATCCAAGACCTTTCCAGAAATTACCTTCTCTGTTTTCTGCCAGGTCTGTATTTTATGCAAATGATATAACCTACACTTCCTTTCCCTATAAACAGATTATTCTCTTTCATGCTGTCCCACAGGGCTCTGTGCTGGCCCTTGTGCTTGTGAAACTCTGAATTGGCTTCCTCTTCTAAATCAGCATGAGGAGCGAATTATTATTGCAACATCATATCACTATCACTCAGATTTACTTTGATTTATCTGCAGGCTGATCCCAGTAGCCCAGCTCTGCTTTCTTGCTGGGTGGATGTGTTGATGCAGTTATTGTTTCAAATCGGGTGGTAGACAGACCATAGCTGTGCTCTTCCCTTGCAGTTTGCTTTTCTGGATGATGGGCTGCGTAGCTCCATACTGACATAAGGGACATGTCCACCACTTTGGAAGAAGATATGAGAAACTCCTCACTAGACAAAAATGGAATAATTCATCCCCTCTGCAAAAGCTTTAACCTAATCCTTTGGGCACAGAGAACAGCTTCAACTCAAGATTTTATAGCCATTCAAAACTTTTTCAGTGTTAACTCTGACTATTCCTTTTTTCCGCATAACTATCTGATGGCTGTAGAGATCACACTAAAGTCTGATTCTGACAAAATCTTCCAGCAAAATTAACTTTTCTGACACTCTAATACCTGATTTAGTATTGCTTGTTCTGTTTCGGTTTTTGTTGCAACCACAACAAGGTAAAAAAGGATGCTGTGAAACTTCTGAAGAAGCATAATGTTCAAAGGAGAACATCTGGAGGCTCTAGATGGGGTTTGAGGACAACCTATCCTAGGTGCTACATTTGCACATCAAAGGAGACATGTTCCAGTCTGAGAGGGCTGCTTCGCATCTTAGGAAAATACCAGATTTAGTAGGTACCTAGAATAACCAGTGGTGTTCAGAAAATGAGCGATCTGCTCTTTTGCTTGTTTTTGCCTGGACTAGGCCCAGTTTCTAGGCAGAAGAGAATTTGGGGGATTGTTTGTGTGATGTCGATGTGACTTGGTTTTGCTCTGCAGCCGTAACCTCAGCTATCTGCAATGTGTTCTTACACATTCCTTCTTGTGCAGATCTAGGAAACTAGGGCATGAGCTTAGCATTTCAAATAAGCTTCCAGTTTGACCTGCAACCCCTCCTAAGTGTACCACCTTAGACTCCCACCCCATTTTTAATTTTTCATTAGCACAATGCCTCCTCTCCTCAGAGAATGGCTGTTTTATTGAGCGTATTTTTGGACTCCAAAGGCGCTGTCAGGAAAGGCAGAGATGACAGTTCCCTTTGATGCAAACCAGGTAATATGACTGTACTTGCTGGTGTATTGTGCCTACAGTAGGCGAGGGAATGTGTTTGAGAGGATATTTGATCTCCTGTGACTAGCTCTTAGGAGTCACTTTTTTATATGGTTTATATACACCCTACATGTATCCAGGCAGTGCTACACCAAGGGCGGATCTCAAACAGAGTAAGGCGGTGTTTAAAACTACCTGGTGTTATCATTCAGCCCCTGAAAAATGCATGGGGCCACACCTTACATGGTCTAAAGAAAAGAAACAAGGAAAAACAAAACAAAAAGCCGGTGACTGCGAGAACGGGCAGAAACTTCAGCTCCATTATCACTCCCCTTCATCTGCTCAAAAACCCTCACTGCAGGGGTTGTCATGGTGATGCAGGTTTGACCTCTCACTTTTTACTCTTCCAGGAGCTAAAAAGGTAAAAATGAGCCATTCTGTCTCGAATGAAAATCAACCTCCTTCAGTCAAAGGATGCCGAATCACTTTTTCCCTTTGTCAAACCCAAATGTTTCCATAGGCGACACAGAAATAAATAAATAACCAGCACGGGGCATTGAGAGGCATCCGTGGGTTCAGTGGGATGCAGTAGTGGCCATGGCGGATGGGGCTCGGCAGGAGCAGTCCTTGGCCAAGTTTCCTTGAAGGCACAAGGCGCTGTGTCCTGCCTTTCCCCTTTGCCATCTCTGTCTGTTTCTGCGGTCAGCTCCTTGCTCAGCCAGTTTAACATGGGGTTTGTGTTTGTGGCAGCTCTAGGGCAGAAAAATCAAACTATTGATTGAACTGTGTAGCAGCCTCATAAGGCATTATTAGCAGCCTGCTATAAGCAGGACCAGAAAGGGTAAAATTGTTTATTTTTATTAATATTCTTGAGAGCTGGGCTTTAGCTAATCTGCTGTTTGGCCAGTTTGGCAGCAAAGCAATGGTATTGCCTCCTTGTCCCTGGATGAAGCTGGTAACGCACATGCAGGTGTTACTGTTTGTGTGAGACCGTGGCCTAATTTATGGGGACAGAGCCCTTGTCTGGACTATGAGCCGAAGTAATCTCCTTCTGTCGATTACTTTTGAATCTAAGTCCTCTGCTTTGATAACCAAATCCTTCCCTACTTGATTGTTCCCCCCTCCAATCTCTCCTCCCACCACTTGCACGCAGTGCCAGGGTAGCGTGACGTGGGAAACCAGCATGACTTCAAATCAAATATTCAGGTTAATGACAAGCTGGCCTTGAATGAAACATTCAAAGAACCTCTGATGCAAATTCCCTGATGCTTAGTACAGCTCCACCAAACCTCTTCCTGCAAGAGTCTCCCCCAGTTCTAGCTTAAGAGAGAACTACTGAACATATTTGACAGAATCAGAAAAAAACCTAAGGCATACATATAAATAGACACACACACAAAACTTTTATATTTTTTTTGTGTGTGTGTATTTATATACGCCTTACATGTATAAAGCGCCAGCCTTAAAATCCTACTAAACCGCAACTGAAGTCTGGAGTCATTTAAAGTTCAAATATTTCCTATGATTTTGGTGTTAAAGTTTCTGAGAACCAGCGTTTCTGGACCTGTGAACCACTGTGGAAGTTCCTCATGGCACCAGACAACGGCAGTTCAGCTCGTTTCCAAACACTGCTACCCTCAGACCAGGGATCATCTCTCTGGAGACCCTTCATTTACACATCCTTGCTCCTACTTTTCTCTCCTTACAGAGGAGTCTTTAGCAAAACAGCTCCAACTGATGGGGTCTGGTAGTCCTGCCCCCCACTCTGTACACACTCACCAAGCCCCACATGCAGCCTGGTGTCTGGGCCATCTCCCAAAGGTTTCATGCATGGACCCCTGAGCTCTTTCAGTAGAATGAAGGCCCTGCTGCCTCCCAAGTGCTTCAGAAGCACGGCTGTGCTGAACACTGAATTGCTCCAGGCCCAAGACTATCTCTCAGTCTCAGCCACGGGACCACATTGACCTTCCAGACCTTCACTTTCGCTCCATTGCAAATCAACAATACTCATTGAGGCACTAGGTGCCCCTACTTGTCCACTATCTCAATTAGTAACTTCATTTTTTTTAAGAACTGAAGAACACGGGCAAACCGCTGCCATGACCTACCTTTCACCTTCACCAGCCTCCCTGGTACATGCAGACCTTCCTCTCCTCATCACACACAGCAGCAACCTGGGATGGTCTCGTCATAGGTCTCGTGCTGCATCCTTTTGCTCGTTTCTGGAAACAACTGCAGATTTTTCCCTTCGAAGCCAAAACCTCCTCCGACTCCAGCACTGACCATTACTACAAAAGTCATCACGACTTCTTAATTCATTCAGTAGAGTCACGTCATGAAGGGACACAGTAGATTGCTTCTTGATCTCAGCTAGTAGGCCAGTGATGCCCTGAGTTATGAAGACAGATGATATTAGTGACAATACTTCAAGAGTATCTTGTGGAAGGGCATTCCACAGGTTAATTATACCTGTAAAGCTTTTTCGTCTATAACATTAAAGTCCAGTGAGTCTAGTTTGCCTGTATAAAAGATGGTTGTCATATTACATGCAAGCCATTTCTCTAGCACAGACAGGCATTTTCTAAGATTAAGCTTTACAGCGGAAAAAAATTATATCTCGGACATACTCCTTTGTCTTAATTTCAGCTATACCAGAAGCAAACCCAGCTCTATTTAGACTTACTTGGGGGATTGAGGGTGAGAGGGATTGAAGTATATAGTGCCCTAATCCCATTGTTTTTATATTGTAATGCTCTGGAAATAAGATAGCGGAGAGATATTAGGAAGGTGCTAACTTCCATGTATTTATGATCCTAGGTTCAGCCCTGAAATGCAAATTAAAAAGAACTTCACCACCACCACTTTCTCTCTCTCTCTCTGTTATCCTGCGTGTTCCACAGCCTGAAAGATGTAAATCATTAGATAAATGACTGCCAGTGGAATGATATAGCTGCAATGTAAACTATGAAGACTAAATCCATTAAAAAAAAAAATACATCCCCCAGAGAAAAGTTCTGCTTTTCACATTTAAATGTACTAGTTATCAGCTATTCCTGTTCACAGGGCGTTAAAATACATGCTGTTTCCTAAGCCCTGATGCAGCTCAAACTGGACTCAAGCTTGGCGCTAAAATAGAACATATTTTACAAAGTGGTGTAATGTAAAACTGTCGTCTAAACATCTCTCCTCCTCACTCTGTCTCTCTAGGGCTTTCTCCTGAGAATCCTGCTTCTTCTTTATAGCGTCATCGTTTATGTCTTTGTTTATTAGTGGAATGAACTTGTCAGTAATTGTCTTCCCACCAGCCAACCCTTGTCCCAGCTCCCTACATGCTCATCTCTCCAGCTTGGGTCAGACACAATGGGGAGTGCTCCTGCCAAAGTAATTTCAACATCAGCCGTTCAGCATGCTGCAGGGTGAGGAGGTCACTCCTGGAGCTTTGCCGGTGGCCTCCTGAGCCCAGAGGTCACTGTCGGGACCAGGGAACAGTGACCAAGGTTGTGGTGGTCGTGTCCAGTGGCTCTGCTCTGCAGAACTGACATTGCTGAGATGGAAGGAAACTTGGCAAGCAGGTTACTGCGCAGGCAGAGTGCCCTGCACATGGGGCTGGAGGAGGTGTCTGATGGGATTTCCAGGACAGACGGATACCGTGTGGCTCTGCAGAGCAAACTCCTGCAGGTTCACTGGGCTGGGCTCTAAGGCGCTGCCACAATGCTGGAAGCAGCTCTAATGCCAAAAACCCTGAGACATGAAGGTGGTTCTCAAATGTAAGGACTCGCCTTCTAATTCCACCACTCTGATTCACCAATTTAACCATACACTGCCTGGCCATGTCCTGCAGATGCTCTGTCCTTCAAAAAGGACGAAGTTTACTTCCTCCTGATATTTTGCTTTTAACTCACAGCTTCTACTTTCAAAGCTGCAAGGATACTCAAGTCTGACTTTGAGTTCTGCCAGAGATTTCCTTCTGCGATTTTTAGGTGAACCACTTACGATCTAGCCAGCTGGGGAAATTAGTGACTAATAAACTCTTTCATAAAGTTGCAGCGGATTAGCTACGCAGCACAGCGCCCCGTGAATCTGCTCCTGTCCTCCGAGGGGATTCGCTGTGCGAACGACTCGCTGCGGGTTAAGAAGTTGCTGCGTGTCAGCTGATCCATGGTAACTGTCTGTCCATGGCAAATGTGAGATAATTTAAGGGAGTTTAATCCTTTTTCTTTGCCAGTCCACATGATGAGTTCGTGCAGGGTGGTTAGTACACAGTAAATTCACACCGTAATTTACTGTGTACTAATTTCCCCAAGCTTTTAATTTCACAGTGTCTCAGTTTCCTCATCTGTAAAAGAGAGATAATAAATACTTTCCTTTCTGGCAGGAGTGCTCGAGATCCTTCAGCAGTAAACATAAAAGCAACCATTTTAAAATAGTTACTTACAGAAACTTAATTTTCAGTGTAACCAGTTATTTGTGTCTGATCTTATACTCCAGCAGGATGAGAGTAGCAATGGAAGCAAATAAAATTTGAAAAGTAAATAACCCTGCTAATGTGAACAATAACTAGGATGCTGACTACAATAATATTTATATGCAACTACAAAAATTTTTGAAGCTTTATGTTTCAGTCCACCTGTGATTCCGTTTAAAGAGAATGAAACTTAAATGATGCATTTGCAATGAGGATGCACTAGACTGTTTTCTTTAAAAAGAAACAACATGTCTCAGGAAGGCCTAAACCTTGTATTTCTTGAGAGGCCCTAAACTTCTTTTTTGACCGAGTGATGCATGATCAGACCCAGAAAACAGTGTGGGTTTTATTTCAGATTTTTCTAGACTGTAATAGCTGGAGGGTATGTGCTATAAACTGGAAGAGTTGGAGGAGATCCGTTTTTAAGAGGAACATGGTTAGGTTTCTGTTTCTGATTGGAATGTTTGTTTTAAACTTTTCTTTTAGGGGAACATTTCAAAACTAGTCACAGTTTCAACGATGGCTGTATTTACATTGTAATTCCAGTCCCTGAGAATTGTCTTATTCTTTCTGGTAGAGCTGAGACATCAAGAAAGGAAAATCTGCCTTTAAAAATTATTCTTCAGGCTGAAATTACGAGTATAGTATTAAAACCTAAAGACTGTTGAGGTCAGGAAGCAAAAGGAAAATCAGGAACTTTTTTAATTAGCATCCGTATACTAGAAATTCAGATTAAGATATAAAAAGGAAACACTTGAAACTTTTATATATGGATATAAGACTCTCCCTTCAACTGCTGAAGAAAACTTTTAGATCTGCTCCCGCTCTACTAACAAAGCAGTTTAAAAAATTGAAAAGCTTTCCATGTCTTCCTTTTTTTTAAAAAAAAAAAAAAAATTTTTCAGGTATTTCTAAGTGGTATTTCACATAGGCAAAGAACAGCTAATTTCAATCATCGGTTGCCTCCTTGAGAGTGTTACCCCGCGGTGCAAGTCGGCTTCGCTCTGTACCGTGGTACTTAACTGCCCTCCACTGGATGCGAGAGGCAAAGGCAGGGTTTCTTTTCAACTATAAAAATCACCGCAAAAATCAAAAGAAAGTATGAACTTGGGGTGTACTTTGCTTATTTTATCTGTTCTCTTTGGTGTCCCCAACACAGAGTCCCCGAGGTTAGCGCGACCGGGGTTAATAATTCTGAGAAAATACAACTGCCAAGAAAATAATTTTTAATGTCTTGGTCAAGCAACTATAATAATGACTAGCCTTTAACCACAGTCTTTAAATACAGTAATTCTTAACAGCAATATGAACAGAAAGAGGGAAA